>NW_016159341.1:22548-88905 GCF_001687245.7 Rhagoletis zephyria | reverse complement strand
CCAGCATTAACAGCGATAATAATGTCAGCATGGAAATCCAACGCAGAATAGCTCTTGCAAACAAGTACTGCTTTGGACTGAGTAGGCAATTCAGGAGTAAAGTCCTCTCTCGACGTACAAAAACCACACTATAAGTCACTCATCATGCCCGTGCTGGTATATGGCGAATTAAAATACAGCGGCTGAAATGGCTTGACCATGTCGTTCGAATGGAAACCGGGGGGTGGGTGGATCGAGCACCCCCCTGCCCCTACCTGGCTACGCCCATGGACGTAACCCTTGTTAATAATAATAATTTCGATGTCGTCGGCATATGCCAGCAATTGTACGCTCTTGTATTGTATTGTGCCTGTGCGGTTCAGTTCAGCGGTTCTTATTATCTTCTCCAATTTCAGATTTAAGAAACCTCGTTTCGTATCAAACAGCTCAGAGGCATTTCCCAATTCTGACGGAGCTGATGGTATTGCTCAACTTCATTTTACACAGCCGTATTAGTCTCGCGATAATACCAAATTTAGACATCGCGGAATAAAGACAACTTATTTTTGTGCTGTCGAAAGCGGTTTTGAAATCGACAAATAGATGGTGTGTGTCGAGTCTATTCTTGTGGGAATTTTCCACAAATTGGCGTATTGTGAATACCTGATCTATGGTGGATTTGTCCGGTCTAAAGCCACACTGATAACGTCCAATCAGTTCGTTGACGGTGGGCTTCAGTCTTTCACACAATGCACTCGATAAGACCTTGTAACCTATGCTTAGCTGCTTGCCCCAATACCGACGCATGCTTGCTGCCTGGTGAACAGACGCTGCAGACATCGACGTGACTCTTTATTTTTCTGTCGCGATCGAAAGTTTCACATGGATTGAATAACAAAACCTCTTCCATGGGGAATAAATTCTCATAGATTTATATTTTTACGGAGGGATTTTAGTTAAGAAAATACAGCTGACTGATACTTAATCTGAAAGTTAGTGGCAGAGGTACTCCTCTGTTTAGCATTTTTACTGCTGCTGTTATCTTTAAGTGCAGAGTTAAAGCATTTCACAGCGATAAATAAAAATGTAGCTGAAATAGTTTTACTCTATTTAAAACTCAATATAAACGTACATATGTATGTATTTAAGTGTGCATACGAATATCAAAATAACAAAGCTATTCGCATATTATGTATGCCATTTCAATTAGAAAATCGCGAACTTTGAAAATCTATTTTTTCCGGCTTAAAGCTAGCAATTAAATCCATGTCCATCCATACAACATTTGTCAAACCGCCAAATAAGGCAGCAACACAAATTTTGACAACTCTTTCGTTTTATAGTATTTTAGAGTAGATTTGCACTCACATCAATACATAAATTCTACATACACACATATGTACCTATATACATACATATGTATATGTTCATACACCTGCATAAAAGTTGATCATTGCGCGCTTGCTATTCAATTGGCACTTTTCAGTTGAGTCCATTCATCCAAAGTTGATTCGCATGAAATACCTACCCACAGCTCAGCACGTCGATTTCCCACAAAAACTCTGTACTAAAATACTAACTGCATACATATACATACAAATTTTTCTTTATAGGCCAACATGTGCAGGTGCCTCTTTTTTTACGCCGAAGCCATTTTTATGCACAAAATCATAGTGAAAATAGCCAATAGGCGGATTGAAATCAACAAATTGTATTTTTGTACGTATTTTCCAATTGATTTCCAATTCAATATTTTTTCCTCAACAACGCTTTTAATTAGTTGCCAATTTGACTGTGAATAATATAGGCAGCTTTTTTCTACGCGTTTTTGCATTTTCGCAACAGCAATCAACCGACGTTTNAAAAAAAGAAAAATCTGTGTGTGGAGAACCTCCATCCCCAGCGGCATTATAAAATCTGACCTACAATTATTTTACAAGGAGCGCAAATTGGGTGACTTCGTCGACATTTACTGTCGTTTACACCAGTAGACTAACGCCTCAATACAATTCGCTTTAAATCGAGAGTCCTCAGAATAGAGAGACGAGGTGTTCGAGGACCTCTTCTATTAGCGCTCAGATCGAATTTACGATATAAAAAAAGTGCTCAGCTATTTCAATGCCAGGGGAAAACGAAGGGGTCTTTGGACCCACTGTCCGAAAGTTCAGCCTCCGATAATAGGTTGAGAGTGATCGACTTCACCGATCCGGCAAGAAGTCATTTTGGTAGGTTTTCGAATCACCTCTTAGAAGCGAAGAAAGTTTCTTAAGTGGCAAACCTGTTTCCATCCAACACGTAAAGAAACGGCTTTTGGGATTATAGTTTTCATCGTTGCAAATTTGCAATAAAAATGATCATTCTTTTATTTTTTTTATTAACTTCATCAAAAACTCGTAACTTCTACAGTTTTGGTGTTTCTATTCTCAAATTTTTACAGCGTACTCCATAAAGTTTGACAACTATTCAGTTTGAAAGAAATAAAAATCAAACATGATGAAGTTAATAAAAAAAATGAAAAAATGCGATTTTTTAATGCAAAATTTTTTTTTATTTTAATATATCTCACGCTCTCATGGAAAGCCGAGGTAATTACGCACATTTTAATACCTTAACTGATTTTCTCCGACAAATAGTTTATTAACTGCAAACAATTAAAATAAGATACTTCTCCGTAAGTTCAAAATTTTGGGAATTTTTTTTCGAGATTTTCGAATATCATGACGAAATAAAATAATAGGTGTCTTCTTTTTTTTTGATAAAGAATGTAAAAAATACATTTCACCACAAACAAAAATATTGAGGTGTAAATATTGTATGGAATGACCCACATGTATTTTTTCGTTGCAACGTAGCAACTACAATTATTTGTAGTATGAGAGTGGCACAAGTGTGCTACAGATCGTTATATTGATACATACTACGATGTGTGTCTCTAGCATTAGCTATACAAAACTAATTATCAGACTTTACCATCTTTAAAGTTAACTTTCTTTTAAAAGTCTGTTCAAATCAATTGTCATTTAAAAATTCCAAATTTAGGTTCGAGATTCGTAATCAACGATCCCGAAACCCTCCAAATACCCAGTTTTGATAAAGTTTACTGAGATCTTCATTTCGTAATAAGTCACCCCGTAAGCCTTTGCCTTTTATTAAAACACATTCGTCACTAGACACGAATTTAAGGCGCGAGCTGAAAAGTTGACGGCGAAAACAGGCGCATAAAAATAACTTCAGCGAAGAAAGATTTGTAAACTTATATTTGCAGTCAACTATGTTTGCGGGTGTAACAGTATATAGATGCCCCAAAGTGATTTGGGGAATGACGCTGGAATGACAGTCCTTGGCCAAGTATAAATCTATGAGTACACGTCTTTGTTCGCCGTCAACTAGGTTACGCGTGTTTCCTCGCTGAAGTTTTCGTTTACGCGCCTTTATTCATGTCTAGTGACGCATTGATTTCTTAGTTTTTATGTTCACCAAATTGGATCCGCCATTTCGAATTTTTTAAATCTGCCTTCATACTCGGAGACCTCAAAAACATACAAAGTGGTGTCAAAGCGTTTTTGAGCACGTGAGTGGTGCACGGGGTTTTTGTCCCATTTCAAAAAAATTCAAGCACAATGTGTATATCGAATTTTGTCAAGATCGGTCAAGTAGTTTTTGATATACGCATATGTGATATACATAAGTGGGCGGTGCCACGCCCATTTTCCTAAAAATTTTTTAGTAACAAATTTTGTGCTTAAGAGCCATTGTACATATCTATCAGTTTTGAGGAAATATATCAATTTTGAGGTACTCCTTAGCCACACTGCTCAAAAAATCTGCACGTCTGTTACATACACGCATATAAATTCAAGGCCATATTCTTGCTTAAATTGCCTAACTTCGACAATTTTTATATCATTGCATTAGGTGAGGTATCAATTTATTCATAATAAATGTTTTTTTTAGATAAATACCACACATTTGGAAACTTTCATAGACATTTTTGAAATTAGCGATGAGCAAAGCTGAAAAAATTAAGATAAATAGGGGCTCATTAAAATTTAACCGATGAAAACTCCCAACAAGCTAAGTCTAACAATATATTGTCATACGTCGTTTTAAAGGTCTGTAAATCCTACCTATCTTTATGTTGTACTCGACCATACCTACAACCTACAACAGGTTTTGTTTCGGGTATATTTCATGGCTTTTTTTGTAGCACCGTGTTTTTAAGCAATTGTCTAATAAAAAATCTATATATATTTTTATACAAGGCAAGATCCAACAGTACAGCATATACAACAGCGAACAACAGCTTAGCTAAGTAGCAATGACATGCTAAAACAGTATGTTTGAGATGGAGTGACATGGCATAACATCATTTTTGAGTTGACATGACATAGAAACGCATGGAATTTTTGAAAATGACATTCTAACAGAGAAGGTTGTATTTTGCAGTACTTTAGTAAATATTAGGAATGTTAGTCCCGGAATCCCGGCCTTTATAAGGTCACAAAAATCCCGGGATTCTTGGCAAATAATCCCTGGATTTTCGGGATTAGTAATTTGTACTGTATTTTCTTGACCAGTATTGGCTATATTTCTTTTTTATTTAATAATTAATATTTTTTTATAAATGTCTGGCTCATTATACATATAAAATCGCACGATAGTATGTTTTAAACACAAATATCAATATATTTGCAAAACCATGGGCCAAATTTAGTAAAATTGCGTTTTTAGTTTTTCACTAATAACTCAAAAATGATTTAAACGGATTCAAGTTTTTGGCTTCAGAAGGACTGGTATGTATTTAAAATGTCATTTTACAATTTTGTTCTTGAAGTTTCGCGATATTTTTTTTTTAATAAATTATATGTTAAGGACTTATATAAACTTGATAACATCCTCGAATTTCGTCCTTCAAACTTTATCAGCTTAATAAATTACCTACTCGTCCTTGTGAATATAAAAAATGTATTGTACATTGCATTGAATTTTTTAAATAATTTTTGGAATTAATCATATCTTTGAAACTACAAAGTCATTTAAAATAAATCCTGACGTCAGGGAGAAAAAATAAAAACGCAACTTTAAATAGCTAAAAAGTAGGTTTCAAATCCATTTATTTATTATTTATTTTATGGTAGGAGCTTCTGAAATAATACAGAAACAATTTTTTCGTTTTAAGTTGTTGAAAAGTAATGAATATCTAAATCCCGGGATGCCGGGATTGTGATAAGGACACCCCGAAAACCCCGAGATCGGAAAAAGTTAAAAAATCAACATCACTAACAAATGTGTTTTGTTATGTTATGCGTCATTTGTAGCAGCTGCTGACCACTGATTAAACATTCACTATCGAACACAACAGCTTTTGACTACTGATTGACCATTCACCGCCTCCTCTTTGTTGTTTTCATTATCTCCAAATCCAAATGATTTGGATTGAATATGATTACCCACTAAAAGGAATCATACGAACTTAACGTCACAGTAAACAAATTGATCTACAAAAAAAAAACTATCACATAAAGCTGTAATTGGCAATTGTGACAAAATCGCGAGCCCTAGCAGTTGTTGCAAGCAACAAAAAAGGTCGCCCCCAATAAAAAGTTATTGCTTGATTATTTATGGTTCGCTTTTTACAATTATTACATACATACATATTTGCATATTTAGCATGAAATATTCATAAAGTTTCTGCTGTACGTCTAAAGCTAGAAATACACACCAAATCTCGCATACGTTGAGCGACATATATAGTTTTCTTTTAATACGATATGGCCATCATGAATTTTTATGCATTTGATATTAAAGAAAAAGAACCTTATCTGATAACCTACGATAATAGCCGCTTTCTCAGGGATATATGTAGGTTGACATAAGCTCACAAGATATAAATCTTGTATCCTTTAATAACTGTAATTCAGGCAAACCTAGACAAAATTTCTTAGGCTTACATACACACATATGTTAATCGTTAGCTTAGGGCCGGTTGTTCAATGTCTGGTTATCACTACTTGCCGGTTAAACATCATTATCGACGTATTCGATATCATGCATATAACATGTGATCGATAAAGCAGTCTTTGTATTTAACCAGAGCTTCTACCTCCGATTAGTGCTAATCAGACATCGAACAACCGACCCTTAATGAATAAAGGCGCTAACCAACACTTTTTTCGAAACTGCGTTTTTCAGAGATTTTGGTAGGATGTACGAGAATACACTTTCAGTAAAAATTTTAAGGTGTTACATGCCAATTTTTAAAATGTTCTACCTGTTTTGATATTCTTTATATAGTGTTTTTGCTTCTCTTGTAAAATAAATCATTTGTTGGTTAGAGCCTTTGTGAATTAAGGTAACGATATAAATACACATGTAAAGTTAAACATTTATTAAATCGCAATACATCTTTAATATAAACACACTTAGCTTTAGTCCCCATACCAACTTTTTTTTTAAATAGTTCTATATTTTTTCGGAAATGTAAAAAGGAATTAGGCAGATAATAAAATGCAAAATATATTTGGTGAAATATCTATTTATATATATACATATGTACATACTCTGTACTATAACGCTGCAAACGTAATTTCCATATATAGAACGGCTGAACCGACTTGTATATTTTTTTTAATTGTTCCGTATAATACCCGTAATACCGTATAATACCACAAATTTGGAGGGTTTCCACCTGTTTGAAAATTTTAAACGCAATTAAATTAATAAAATCTATGAAACATTGCAATGTGGGTATCTAATTAAAGAAGTTCAAGAAAGATAACCATTGGAGATATTCTTGAGTAGTGTTGCCACCTATTTGAAAATTGTAACTCAGTTAAATTGATAAAATAAAGGAAATATTGCAATGTGGGCGTCAAACTAGAGAGTTTTAAGAAGGCTTACATTCAATAATACTTTATAATAGGGGTGCCACCTGTTTGCAAATTGTAATTCAATTAAATTGACAAAATAAATGAAATATTACGTCATGCGTACAAAAGGAACGGTATTTGAGAAATTTTGATTTGGAAATATTTTCAATAGGATTATCAATTATCTTAAAGTAAAGATTGAAGATACTTTAAATAAATGAAAAAGTACATAATAGGAACATTACTAGCACGTAATTTATTCCAAATACAATATAAAATTCCTTGTTAAGGAATTCAAAAAAGAAATTACACTTGAAATTACTTCTACGGAATTGAAAAAGTATCAAAACCTTTATTGTGAACTTAAGTAATTGATTCCTAATTACAAGCACTGAGGAATGTAATTGCATTTACCCAGCTATGTTTAAAATACATAGACCTTTTCGCAAAGTCCCTCATCCACTTCAACCTCTGTACTATGCCGCTGACGATAATGTGTACGGAAGAATGTATTTAAATTCTGACTAGACGAATGCAAACGAATATTTGCTACATCGCCGATACTTTTCAGTGGCGGATGCACTAACATTGGTTTCCGTTGTCGGGTTATTGTAAATTCGCCATCACAAAATTGTTTACGTTTCTTTAGGAAATCCATTTCCATTGTATTTTTAAGGCAATGGGAGCTAAATGGTCGTGACATAGCGGAGTCAATGCTATTTCTGAGTCCTTCATTGAAAATTTTGCTCGTATTAGATTTCAATAAGTTCGCATCTATTCCCAATGTACGATGAGGAAACGGTGTAGCTGCCTGTGTTATCTTAATGTAACCATAATCTTTGCATTTGGGTTTATAGGTATTTTCAATATTAGCTGCGTCAAAATGGGTATGCCTTGATACTTTGGAAGAGTTAGATGATGTGCTTGAACGAGCAGATCTTCTACTTGATCCCGAGCTTCTTAAAATTGATGTAGGCTTTAATTCTTCGCCGCCTCTTTGGCCAGCAGCTGAGATAATCGATTTTTGTTGCATAATTTTTTTTTTAAATAGTTTATTAATTATTTGTTTCTAATGTTAGGGTTCGCGGTTTCCACAAAGGTAAGTGCATGAAAATGTGCACGTCACGTAGTAAGTAATTTTGTCTTATTTGGATGTTGAAATAAACTGCTTGAATATTTTTCATCATGATTTCTCAGTAGAAAATTATGTAAATATCAATGTAAAATTGCTTTACCTTTTTTTATAAAAACTGTAGTAGATATAAAATGAAGTTTTCCTCTTATAATGAATTATAAACTTTATGATTTCAAATGTAACAAAAAATAAATTAAAAACGCCAAAAATGTGCTTAGTGATTCATCTGAATCATTTCTGAGTCAGGAGAGGTCCCGCGTGGTGTCGATTTTCATTTCATCAAGTTTCAAATCTCCCTGTATCGCTAAAAACTTCCAACTTCAAAGAATAAAATGTTATTGCACATCTATGTAGAATCTCAGCTCTTTGACTTGACTTCTCATTTTGGAAATTGGAAATAACGGTGCAGATGCAAGATACATACAAATTTCTATTAACTAATGAATTAAGTTGAATTTAATTTTTTAAGTGGCAACCCACTTAAAAATTATTTTCAAACTCCCTTTCTATTCCTTAAATATTTTTCGTATGGCAATGTTACAAATATTTCAAGTAAGTAATGAATTAAGATGAAATTTATTTTTTAAAGACGTGGAAAGCCTCTTAAATATAGTTCTGAAATAAAGGATGTTAAACCCATTTCCAT
The DNA here is from genome assembly GCF_001687245.7 of Rhagoletis zephyria. NCBI lineage: Eukaryota > Metazoa > Arthropoda > Insecta > Diptera > Tephritidae > Rhagoletis > Rhagoletis zephyria. The sequence continues at coordinate 80,276 of NW_016159341.1, read as the reverse complement.
TGATAACCATCGCTTAGTAATTCATTTAATTTATTAATTTATTTTAATTTAACTTTTTAAACTGGGGCAACCCTCAAACACATCAAAAATATTCTAAATTGTCAAACTAAGTATATCTTAAAACTCTTTCATTTGACATCCATTTTTAATATTTCATTTAACTTGGGTATAAAATAATTTCAAATAGTTGGCAAACGTCTTCAAAATATTTCCAAACTACTACCTTCTTAATCCTTTTTTGTCTGACAACCATACCTTATTCACTTACCAAACACCTTTAATTAAAATTGAATTACATTTTTTAAACATGTGGCACCACCCTCCTACACGTAGTTAAGTTATAAAGCCTTTTCAAAACCATTTCGGTTGATACCCATACTGTAACAATTTATTTAACTTTTTAAATAATTTGAGCCTAATTTCTTAACAGGTGGCAACTCGTTTCGAAAAAGTAAAACCTTATTGAACATCCGCATCGTAAGCCCTTTGTCACCTTCTGTTTGAAAGTCGAACGAAAGGTTCTGATCTGAGGGCATTTATTATTGAACTTGAGTGTAATTATTTAACAGGTGGCAACTCGTTTCGAAAAAGTAAAGTTAACACCGCATTTTTTAAAGTCGAACGAACGGTGCAGATCTGATGACCTGGACAAAAAGTTCCTTCGCGTATTATATATATATGTAGATATTAGAAATCTTCCTCTCCCTAACTTATTTGTTAGCCATGACCGCCGCAACTTGTTGCAATTCAAAAGGAATTGGAGCGTGAAAATAACTTTGTCAGTTTACTTTTTAAATGTCCGCAATGACTCTCTTGCACCGTCGCCTGCTAAAACTCCTCAAGCCCACATACTCACATAAACGCAATGGCATTCACACTTACAAACGAACATATTTGCGAAATTAACTAATTAGTGTGGCCAAGTTAAATTGCTGCTTATTTAGGATGTCACACTAACTTTTAACGAGCGTTACTATCTCTTATTTTCGATGTTCCGCTTTTTATCTTTCGCATTCGCGCAGACTTATTTTTCCGCCGGAATTCAACTTAACAGCTGATCTTAAAACCCATCTCGCAATTTAGAATATGCAGCGAGCTTGCTGCTAAGAAATGATGCCATATTGCAAAGATGCTAAAACTTTTGGAGCTAAAAGAAATGATCATAAATTGCCAAAGTTTGCAAAGAAAAAAATCGAACAAGTAAATAAAATTAAAGTTACTTATTTAAATAAACAGAAAAAAGCTGGGGGCAGCAGAAAATCTGGAAGCAGCAGAAACCGCAATGCCACAATCTGTGGAACAAAGTGCCAAGCGGATGCAGCCTTGCTAGTTTAGCGGAACAAGCTGACCTAATGGTTGAGGCTGTTTGCTGTTTGCTATTTGTTATTTTTTTAATGTCGTTGTTGTTGTTGCTGTTGGCAGCGGATGTAAAAATTAGCCCCAAAATGCTAACGAAAAATTTGCAAGGACAACGGAAAGATATGGAATTATCAATTTAATACTCGTACGCTTCTAAAGGGCAACTTCCGCTGCTACAAACGACTAGTCAAACATACATATATATTTACATCAGGTTACCCATGGGCGGAAATAAAGCGGGTCGTTGGTGGAAGTGGAAGCGATTCTAATTAGCACTAATACGTGCCGTTTTAAAACCACATTTAGCAAATCGGCAAGAAAAACGGAGAACAGCAGAAAATTTGGAATTTAAGATCCTAAAAATAGATAGATTATTTCATCGAAAATAACAAAGTTTCTTACTGTCCCAAGGTGGCAGAACAATGGTGAATATGTCAAATTTCAACATAATTGGCTAGTATAAAAAAAACAACTAAACTTTCAAAGTTAGCCTTTACATACATATGTACGCTGTCGGTCATATCTATAGCACCCCATTTCAAAGTGATATTGCTTGTCACTTATATTTTCAATATTCGGACCGACATAAAAAACATGTTTTCGTGGGTAAAACTGGTTTTCGGCCTAAAACTTGTGCCATCGTGCCAGTAAAATCTGCCAAACGAAAACCAGTTTTCGCTGAAAACTGCTTGAAAACTCACGTTACATTTATTCGAATCGGTATCTACTCTAGTTTATTCGCAAAGTTTATCGAAGTGGAAGTCATATTTTATCACCAGGGAACGGATTTTATGGAAATTGCCTTTTTTTCTGCTAAAGAGATACAGTATATTCGATTAAGAATGTCCACGATTTAGCTTTCCCTGATTCCATGTATACACATTTGATGTTGCCTTTTTTTGCCTTTTTTAAGATATTTGCCTTTTTTTGTCTTTTCTACCTTTAAAAAAGTGATTATAGCATTTACAATTTTTTTTTTTAGATTAAAAAATATACACATGCCCATGCGGCTTATAGAAGCGCAGGGACCTCTTGCCAAATTGGTGTTGGAAAAATTCAAAGCCGTTTTCTCAGCTAACGTAGGCTTGAAGATAATAAGGGGTGTGTATAAAATTGTAAAGGGCGAGGAAAACTCCCTTATTCCTGATAATATGAACGTTTCAAACGTTCCATATTTAAATTGGGCTCCATTNTTTATCACCTTTAATATGCCACTTCGGATTTAATTGGCTGGCCAAATTACGATTAAATGAAAACAAGTAAAGAAGTATAAGTTCGGGAGAAACCGAATGTTATATACCCGGTGCAGGCTTCAAATACCGTCGTTTCAATTTTCTCTAAACTAGATTGGCGCGTACACATATGTTATACCAGCATGAGAGAGCAAGACGAACTCGACAAAAAAAAAGAGGAAAGCATCGAACAAAAGGCAGTATTGCCAAGTTTTGAATTTGAAAAAGCACCAAATTTTTATTCGTGTATTTTTTGGACTTTATATGCATACATAAATTTATTGTAAGTATGCCGACTCAAATTAATAAAAATCAATGTTTCTTGCATGACCACATATTTATTTTGTTGTCGCTTATGATTTTCACTATGCCATGAGTTTGCTCAAATTTTTGTAAAGTTGCTTACCACACTTACGATTGTTATAAATTTTGCTTCCATTTTTTTATATCGTCGCCTTAGAGTGTAAACCTGCTAACGACCAAAAACATATTGCACTGTAGAGGCTAAAAACTAAATATATCTTTAACTCTTAGTCTAAGGGGCAAATCCTACATATAGTTTGTTAATCGCGCGACGTTCTATGGCCCTAATCCAGAACGAATTACGTTTTTTATGGTTTTATTGACAAATTTCTAACTTAGCAGGTTTTAGTTTTTGTATTTTCAAAATTGAAGTGGATTTAGCAGGTTTTTTGTATGAATAAAATTGTTTCTATTTTATTTTTTGCGATTATGAGCTCAATTTAAATGTTAATTAAAATAGGATTCCATAGATAAAAACAATTATATATAAATATATAAAAAAATACAACAGATTTATTCTTCCGTTTATTGCAACAAAAATAGGCAGTTTATAAAACATACAGTGGTCCACAAAATAATAGGAGTGCGTTATTTTGGTCAGTTTTTGCTATTTGTCTTTTGTTTATTTAATGTTTATTATTTTTATACAAAAGTCAAGCTGGGTATACATCAAACAACGAATAAATTCAGATTTCAACCTTTGTACAAAAATTATTAAAATTCTGTAAATTTTCACCAAAATATCAAACTTTTTAATCAGAATCTTCAGAGAAAATTCTGGTATGCAGTTTTATAGCCCATTCAATTCTAGTCTGAAGAAGTGCAAGTTTCAAGCTGCTAAAAAATTCCGTTGATTTTTGGCAATTTTTTTTGCTGGCACTGTCCCCATATAAAAGAAAATTGTCGAACATACTTTGTATGGAAAAAACGTGAAACACCTTCAACCGAAAAAATTCTCAAAAATCAACGGAATTTTTTAGCAGCTTGAAACTTGCACTTCTTCAGACTAGAATTGAATGGGCTACAAAACTGCATACCAACATATTTTCTAAAGATTCTCGTTAAATAGTTTGAAATTTTGGTGAAAATTTGCAGAATTTTTATAATTTTTGTACAAACTTGAAAATGTAAATTTATATGGTGTTTGTTGTATTACCAGCTAGGCTTTTACAAAAAAATACGAAACATTAAATAAACTAAAGACAAATAGCCAAAACAGGTTAAAATATCCCACTCCTATTATTTTGTGGACAACTGTATATTAGTAACTATACGTGAAGTATTCCCCTCTCAAATTTATAGTACAAAGACCACATTTAAGATAATTTAAGTAGGAACTCAATAATGCCAGAAAGTATGATACATATTATTCAATCATGAGGTAAATTGTTATAGTAAGCGTGGTAATCTTCAGGAAGTAATCGTTTGAAATACTGGAGATCTCATACTTTCTGCGAGCAATCGTACACCTACTCTCGTATAAATTCGGAAGGTGAGAAAACGGCAAGGAAACAGCTACTGGGGATTTTCTTTGCGGTATTACTTCCCATTCGTTGGAGAATCTTAGTTTTAAATGTATGTCGCCACTTGGTGTATATCGCAGGGCCCATATACCAGTTACTTTAGCAGCATCTTTGCCGCGACCGGGACGAATGCTATTAAAGAAATGAACTGTGTTAAAGCTTTTAAAGACCGTGTAACTAAGATAAGTTACGTCATATGGTTTTGGATTTTTTCTAGCTGATCTACATACTTCAATGTATTCTGCAGGAACATAGATATCTCTTTTCTTAAGTGCTCGTTCGATATTGGAATGGATACAAACAGCTTCCATTTGGGTATGGCCTTCTTCAAGAAACTTTTGCTCAATAATGATATTGTTATTTATAGCTGTGGATAACAAAGCATTAGCCATAATACTGTTTCGGTTTTGATATGTGCATTCATCGCTATAAAAATTACTGTAATTGGCTCCCCGGAACTATTATTTGGTACTAAATTTTTTTCTATCAAATCTACCCACACGCTGGAAAACTCTTCTGCATTTAATCTTCCTTCTGTTTCGTTCCACAAGTAACAATAATTTCCTTGAGATATAAAAAATTAAAGCTTATTCGCTGGCTATTACCTTGGCTTAAACGTATAAAGTAATACTCTAAGATAGAACAATAATCGAGCGACAGAAGCACAATATGTTGGATTTAGCAGTTGAATTTGAACTGATTGTACTTAGCAGCTTTACTCATCAAACGATTTTTGACAATTATATTTTTATATTGACGTATTTTTTTTTTGCTTGCCAACTGCGGAATCGCCTACTCCTTACAAATGCATCAAAAGGTCAATTTTGCCAAAAACCGGATTTAGCAGGTTTACACTCTAAGCCGACGATATATTTCCTAATTTATTGTCTTCAAACTAAAAACAAAAGCACCAAAAACACACCAAGCACCAAACTCAAAAATTTTCGCGTTTTGAATACCCATTAAATTTGGTGTGAAAAGCATCAAGTTGGCAATAGTGTATGTAAACAAAAGTATTTTATGACGTCTGCGATTGGGTGGATGCTGTCAAATCGACGAAGAGGGGGTTAGCGGTCCGCGAATGGCGCGAGCTTTATTTTCTGGATCGTGGGTTCAACTGGTCTCTTGCAAATTTTATTAGCTTTCATTTAGAAAAAAAGTAATCAAATTGAAATTCAAAACAAAAGAAAAAAAAATTGAAATGAACTGAGCCATACAATTTTTGAATTTATTTACAAGCAAATATTTTTTACCGGCTTTTGCAACTTAAATAAGTTCTCTGCAAGATTGTTTGTTTAAAATATGTATATGGTATATGGGGTATGGAAATATCCCTTTTCCCTAGCAGTAAACGTTTCAGTGTGGGCAACAATGATATTTTTTAAATAAGGCAGATCAGAATATGCGCTCTCTGGGAAGACAATACCTGTAATTATTGTATGGACATTTTTAAATACGAACATGTTTAAAGGATAATCAAATAAAAAATACAGTTGCTATTTGGAATAGAAAAAAGCGAATGCCGGTTTTTTGCGTAAGGGACTGCGACACTCTAGAATGTAATAGATTTAAATTAAGGAGCAGGTAATAATGTACCTTTGTACTATTTAACATGTCATTGGTCGGTAACAAAAGCAACCCGGGAAGTATAGTCTTGTTTTTACATGCAGCTAAAGACAACACATGACAAAGCCCGCTTTTTTTAATTCAAAATTTACATAAAAACGGTGTTACTTTTATAATAAAAATGTCTGCTTATCAGGGTCCTCAACTCCCACCCTACGTTCTCCTTAAAATTGTCGAGGTAACGGTATCATACATACCCCATTGCGCCGTTGCACTAACATGTTGTTTACTGTGTAGATTGAAACCGCCCATCTTTATTTAACTGGATGTGCGCACCTATCAGCCTTTCAAAAATCTTCAGGAGAAACGAAGTTTGGCTAGTGGGCCGTGCCAATTTCTGCTTGCCTTCGGCAATAATATTACCCATGCCATACTTAATGATATTGGTACGTAGTCAGCGTTGTCTTGATTTTCTACAAATCGCAAACGATACTATCCATCTTCTTAACGTGAAAAGCGTATGCCCTCTTCTGCCTGGGGACTGTCGCCCGAAGTAATTCATTGGTCCTATGAAACTATAGTTAAGCCTATCTTGTTTTACAGAGCGCTTGCCTGTTGGAATTCAATAGAGAAAGCTATATTGGTTAAGCAACTGGAGCGTGTGCAGCCTTAACCGGCATTATTGGGGCACCGGCATTATTGGGTACACCTATGTACACTGACGCATAACGTCATGTTGAACATTGCGCCTATATGTAGATATTGCAAAGAGAATTGTCGCAGCACAAACTACTACTAGGCTCGGAGAAACCGGGCGACTCCCAGTAGCAAATAGATCAGGGATATGAAGGATATGACGGTGCGCTTGAAATCGGTACGGGAATGTCTGACCTCTCTATACACCCCGTCGGAGTACTTCCTTATTTGGCTCAATTAGGCGCCCGGCCAAAGTAACATTGCGAGAAACTGCGTGGCTGATGACCTGGCAAGGAAAGGACTGGTTGAAACGTTATCGCCGGATATAGAGCAACTGGGTACACCTCTGTCCTCCTGCGGTTCACTCTTGGACAATTGAGCGTGTGTTGGGCTAACGCTAGGGCATGCGCAATTTCCAGATCCTTCTCGCTATAGGTGGGGCTTCGGAGGGTCCATTGTGCGACTGGCATTCACGTGTTAAGGTTAAGAAACTCAACTGCATCAAATTCAATTTTTCGATAAAAGGGCCAAAAAAAAGTTTGAATATTTTCTTAACATTATATTTATAGGCCATCTGATCCCAATGCAGTGCAAATGTCTGGAACATTTTGTTTTCAAAAAGATTTTTCCCGACAAGTAAAGCAAGAAATTCGAAAAGGGGGTTAAAAGGAAATTTCGCCCAGGTTTTAACTCAGCGGAAAAATGGCACCAATCTTCTTTATTTTATTTTACACGCTGTACATAAATATGTACATAAGTTAAACGTGCTTTTTTTATTTGCCACATTAACGTTATTTTTGAGGTTGATTTCCCACATGCAATTAATTGCGGCTGAAATATAGATGCATATGCGCATATGTATCACTCTTCTGTTGCCTGATAATGCAACATAAATAAAGTTTACGGTATACGCATTCGCTCATACGCGGGCCATTTGCTCAAATCTGGAGCATTTCTGCAATAAATAGAGTCGAGTCGAATGAAAGAGAAGAAAGCGAGCTGCTTGCTGTGCGTCTGAGTTTAATTAGTGCAACTGAATTATTTTCTATCGGCCAATTTACCACAGAAACTTCATCAACTAACTGCAGCAGTTCGACTTGCCGCACTTAGCCACACTCTATGTATGTATGTACATACTTAGAAATCGTAAAAGAGACAATGCAAACATTCGATTCATACGCAGGGGCATAAACATTCGATGTGCTCTTGCATTGCTGCACTGTACTGCGGTTGCTCGTATTTTATTTTTTTATTTTACGTCCATCAACAGCAGGCAACTAAAAGCCAACAATAGTATCGCCTAATCCATCTTCCGCCATGCTATGGCTGCATAGGTGCATAGGTGGCTTGCTATTGCCTCTTCTCCCTTTAACCATTTGCTACAATCTTTTGTCGTCGTTGCGTCGACGTTTGTTGGTAATGAGCGATAACTCGTTCAAATATTTAATCTCCTTTAAAGGTGTCATAATAGCTATGTCTGTTTTAATGACGGTTTCTTCTCGAATACGAATCTGTTAACTTTAACTCCTTTATTAAACTGAATTTTTGTTTATAAGACCTTCATCAACATCTATCGGATCCTTAAGCAAATCTACGCGAATGAAACTTCCTTTTCTTGGTATACGCTGTAACTGCGATTCTGGCCGAGTCTAATAAAGCATGCTAGTTGTTTCCTTTTTTCTTTGTGAACTGAACTCAAGTCCTTCTCTTTCTGGTATTTCTTTCCATCAATATGCCTTGCGCTTACCCCTTCAATTCCCTATATATATGTATATAATTTTTTTTGATGCACAGTCCTGTGGATATGGTCCAAGTCAATGTTTAGCCCTCGGAGTGTACGTACGTCTAAAATACTAGATGCGCTAGCTTTTGCCTCTCGGACGGCCACCTAGACGAAACCGCTAGTAAGGGCGAGGGACGTACTGTTTTTTGGCAGCTTCTGCAGCCTACTGATCTCGCGACGTATTGCCTTATTCAGTGTACGTACATTGCTCGCGCATTTCCTCTGATGTGAAACGCCTGTCATGTGAACGGAATCTAATAGCGGCAATCAGTGAGTAAAGTATTGTCCGGAGGAGCAGTACATAGAATGCATTTAGGCGCCCGATGTTAGCAGTCGCGCCTAAAGAGTGAGTTTAGGATGGCTTTACAACGTCTATCCTGAGCATTCATCCAGTTAAGGCTCACAACTTTTGACGCACAGATATGCGGCAAATCAACAACAACAACAAAAATGTATGGAACGAATTCAAACCAGCTGATTTTTTACCAATCAAATTAACCCGTTTTGTTTGCGGCACCGTTTTCATTGTGCCGCCTCGCCATGTTCTGTGCGTTTTGTCAGTCAATCCATCCAGGTATCCCTGTGACGCAGAAAAGATTTTCTATCTGGTGGGGCCTTTACTTCTCCAATCGCTCAGTTGGACCTCGTATACGTCGCATTATATCGACTTGGGTGAAGCAGTTGGAGCGTATGATATTTGCATTATATCGACTTTGTCGCCTTATCACGGTTTTTGCTGGCAATTTAACAGCCATGAAGAACAACGCGCTTAGGTATTACAGTGGAGGAAAAATTGCCGAGGTCAAATTTGCCTTAGTATCAGGTTTCGATACGGGTATTTGTTTTCATTACCTACTCAGTACTTGGTTCAAAAGTATCGAACGAAAAGTATCGAGTACGTACTGATACAAAACAATGGCCACTTTCTGGGAAATGGCGATCAAGAACTTAATGCACATGCGTGGAAACTAAAGCTGGAACTCCATAGGCAAGCGTATGCGTGCAAATGCGAGATCCGTTGACAAGCGGTTACGTGCGTAAAAACTGAGCAACTCCATAGTATGCGCTTGCACGCGTTTGTCAGTTGACATTTCGATAAGTAGATGCAGCATTCATACACATTTTTATATATATTTAGTTTAGTTTCGACCATACCTTTTGTTCTCGGTCCTTGTCTAATAACAATAATAATAATAATAATATATTAGCGCTTACACAATGGGCCGTATGCACAAAAATTTAGCCATTGCTTTTTCTTAAAATTTCATATCATTTACTCGATTTGTTCAAATGAATTTAAGTGAAAGGTATGAAATTTTAAGAAAATGCAATGGCTAAGTTTTTATGCATACGGCCCAATATGTGTGTGTTTGGCCGAGCTTCTTCTCCGATTTGTGGCGCACGCCTTACTCTTTTTACACAAAAAACTTTTTTTAACCTACATCCAAAAAAGGAACTTCCGCCATCAGTTCGACGGAATATTTTTTTTTATGTATGTTACCGCATAACTTTGGACCACGTCAACCGATTTCGATAATTTTTCTTGCATCGGAAAGGTAGTGTCTCAGAGGTGGTCCCATACTAATTTGGTTTAGATCAGATCATTGGATCATGAAATATATATATATGCATATATATACATATATATATTTTTTATATGAGAATTGAAGTCGGGTTTTTTTCTAAAAATTACTTGTTTATATATTTTTTTCGATGTTACTTTGACCAGGGCTTGAAACCAAACCCCGCGAACCCTGCTTAATTCTTTTAAATATAGAGCCCTATATATATAAATATGAAATTAATTTAGACTTTTGAGTGATTTCTCTTTTCATTTGTTCCTTTTTATTGTTTTTAAAGACAATGAGGTTGTTCACGCTTGACTGGTTATCAGGTTATGTGGTTATATTTTTTTTTTCAGTTTACAACAATAAAATACACGACACAATATTTTTTCACCAGATAACCTGATAACTAGGCAAGTGTGAAAACCACAATAATTTTCTATTTCTATATACATATACATATCTGTATATATCGATGGTCCTCTGCAATAACGACGCAGTTCAAATTTCAAAAAACAAAATGCCTTAATCTAATTAATTTCTAATCCTTACTAAAGTAGTAAGGATTACTACAGTAAGTAGTAAATATAAGACATGGATTACGCAAGGATTAGGGTCACGTAACAGTAATGAGTTTTTATTTTCTGAATTTTGAGTTGTGTAGTTATTGCCGAGAGCTATAGATATAGATGTCAATATATTTTTCTACTAGATTATATCCACCAATTGTTTAACTTTTCCATGTTTATAAATCTATTGCACCACCCCAGTTTTACTACTAATTTTAATAATCTATACGCTTGTGGTATTTACCGTGAATTCTTTTTACTTATTCTCGGACTTTTAGCTTCTTGGTCGGCATTGGTATCCGATTTCTTTCGAGCTTGTTCAAATAGACTGCTTTCTCGTTTCCACAAATCCTTCAATTCATTTGTCCAACCTAATACGTCGGCCATTTGCCATACAGCATCGTCACAGTCACCTAAAAACGTTATATCGCGTTTCTTATCCGGACCCGAAAATTTATCAATAGCCACTCTATTTATAAGCACGCGTATACAATTCGGTTTAACGTTAGCAACCAATGAAGCGAAGGGATACACTTCCAAAGATGTACCCATAATAATCAAAAGGTCGCAATCGGCAAAATCTTCCAGGGGCTTGGTGTAAAAATGATCTGGCATATTTTCGCCGAAAAAAACGATATCGGGTTTAACAATACCATTACATTCTTCGCATACTGGCAAAACGTCACCAAATATTTTTTCCTTCATCCATTCTTTCGTATAAAATTTGTTGCAGTCGACGCAATGGTTTGTATGAAATGTGCCATGTGCCTCGACCAATTTCTCTTCCGGTATACCTGCTAAACGCTCTAGACAGTCAATATTCTGCGTATAATGCCGGGTTAACAACTTTTTATCATTTAATAAACGTATAAAATAATGCGCCGGTGATGGGATATANCGGTTTAACAATACCATTACACTCTTCGCATACTGGCAAAATGTCACCAAATATTTTTTCCTTCAACCATTCTTTCGTATAAAATTTGTTGCAGTCGACGCAATGGTTTGTATGAAATGTGCCATGTGCCTCGACCAATTTCTCTTCTGGTATACCTGCTAAACGCTCTAGACAGTCAATATTCTGCGTATAATGCCGGGTTAACAAGTTTTTATCATTTAATAAACGTATAAAATAATGCGCCGGTGATGGGATATAATGTCCAGGATAAAGTTCTTTGGCCAAAGTAAAAAAGGGCTTTGGATTACCCATGAAGTAATCCAATTCAAATATATCGGTCGGATGCGGTAAATTATATTTTTGCAAGTTGTCATACAGGCCCGAACCAGGTGAGCGAAAATCCGGTATGCCAGAAGCTAAAATTGTACATATGTATGTATAAGAGAAATACATTCGTTATTTTTCTATTTTGCCTGGTTCACACCTACTAAATGCAACTTACAAGTAGATATTCCGGCACCAACCATGGTAATAATTCTTTTAAATCCGTTGTCTTTCCAATGTTTCAGGAAGCTTTCAAAAGTTAAATCTTCCAAGACCTATAAAATGAAACCAATTTATTCATACGTATGTACATACATAAGTACATATGTATGTAGTATATATATTATGTAAGCCAAGGTTTATAAAGGAATTTTATTGCTAGTTTTACATACCTGGCCGGATTGTTGTGCCAGCAGGTTGTCACTAGCAGCATGCAGAGTGAGCCTAGAAAAGAGGCTGTTTAAGTTCGTCCGAATGGATTCCAATCTTTCTAAAAAATAAAAGCAGTAATGAATACACATATTTTAAATAATTGCACTGCATTCATGTAAAATATTGTAGCTAGGGATAGCCTTAAATACGAACAACTTAAAATCTCGAAAGTATTTTTCATACAAATTTTTATTGTTTTTGAACCATACTAATTTTGAACTACGTTACGAAAATAAAACAATAAATTTATTTAGAAATATTTTAGAAACGTTAAAATCATTATATTCGGGATTTTCATACAAGAAATCCCCGTTAATAGGCAAAAAAAAATTAAGGAGTCACACGATTGGGTATTTCCCAAAAATTTGGTGCAAATTTGTTACAATTTTTCAATAGAAGAGCGCTGTATTACACCAATCGTGACTACATACCACAACAAAAAAAACTCGTCCCTATTTTTTACCAATAGCCCAATATAAAAAATTTATGAAAATCTACTAATGTGCTAATCGTGTGACACTGTCTTTATGCATTTTGGAATGTCGCAATTTTTAATATCGGAGAAATACTTTTACTTACTATTTTTTCCAACTGTTAAGAGAGGAAGTGATCGCTAACAGATATGCATTTCCTACCAAATTGGCAACAGGCTGTCAACGCCTTTTTAACCCTACTGTACCATTTATACAATTCCCATACCTTACAACCGTCGTGCATAAAAACCGGTCGGCGTGGCATCCCATTAAGCGCAGGTATGCATTTTGCAGTAAATTCAGGAAGACGGCAGCACAACATGCATTTTTATTATTTTTAATGTTGATGAAAATATACATTATCATACCGAATTTTAGCACAACTACTACCAAGCAGCAATATTTTGTTAAAAATATATGCTGAAAAATGCTTTAATGCATCCAAAATATCGCTGTATACACACTTACCACTCGTTGCCTGGGCATCCACAAGGCTTTCAGAATGCTTACTCTGGTTTCGTGGTCCATCTTCGCCTTGCTTTTTTGAAGTTCCCGGTGTTTCTTTCTCACTCATCACTGCCAATTTAGTCGTTATTAGAGACAAGTGCCTAATATAACTAGATATTGAATTTCGTTTAATCAACGCCGTCTTTGATAAGCTCAAGTAATCGATCCCAAAACAACTTAACACAAATTCTGACAAGACAGAAAAAACAAAGATGCCAAATGTCACCACATTCCAATCAGGGTGGTGTGTACCTCACACCTTATCAAAGTTGCCAGATAGTTATGGTATAGGAAATGTCGAAGCTGATGCAACTCTTCAGTTTTTGGTTTCAATAAAGAACTGCATCTGTAAATAATAAGTCTCTTTAATCCCACAGCATTTAAATTAAAAAAATTTTGCTTTTAAATATGAAAATTTCAAAATTCTTTTTCAATATACCCAAATGGTAGCATATTTTCGTGTATTCACCACAAAACCCACGCTATCTAAAAGGAAGCTACAACACTGCCAACTGTCATTTTTGTTTTGATAGCTTGACACTGACCAGCCCAGCTGGTTTGTTTTCTTTTCCTGAAAATTTTTCATCCTTGAGCGTCGAATTTTATAGAAATCAAAAAAATACCCATTTAAAATGCATATTATTGGTATTACAATATGAAGATAAATACTTGGTGAAATGTAAAGTGTTTTTCTAGTGGAGTTTTTGTAGTTTTGTTGTGAATACATATAGTTGAAAACGGACGGGTGGCACGTTGCTTTTGCAGACTGCCTAAAATAACAATTGAACGGTGAGAAAATTCTACCACAGCGTCCTCTGGTGATTGATAATTATTTGCAATTATATTTTGTAGGCATTTTATGAATTTGTGGTCCAAACGCAGACAATAAAAATATAAACTATATCGATTTTCTCCGATACCTCATGAAAGATGCACCTCAATCACGCTACTGCAATGGCTAACTACCAGCACTATCCGCCGCCGCAGATTTCAACGCACGGTGGCACGCCCACCACGGTGCAACAGCATACTACTATAGCGACGGGTAGCACACCATTTACGCTGCATCAGTTGACTGCTGTGCAAGCCATACAACATCCGACACACCAGGCTATGCTACATCCGCAACACCCACTGGTACACCTACTCGATATTTCCTCCACGAATACACCGAATCCAACTCCATTGCCACCGACTAAAATCGAATTGCCGGAACCCGAACCTATTGAAGTGAAAATAGATGATCCGCGCAAAAAAAAGGAATGCCACGTCTGCAAGAATAAATTTCGTCAGTTAACTACTTTGCGCAATCACATGAAAATTCACACAGACGAGCGGCCGTACAAGTGTAAACATTGCGATAGAGCTTTCCGTCAGATTTCAACGCTCACCAATCATGTGAAAATTCATACCGGGGAAAAACCGTTTACATGCAATATTTGCGCTAAAGATTTTCGCCAGCAAAGTACACTAATTAACCACATCAAAACTCATAAAGGTTAACAACTGATATTAAGCTTAACAATTTCTAAACGCTATTATCATTTTTATATTACAGAATCGAGTACCCCAACCTCATTACTCAACTATCAGCCTGGTACAAAATTGAATCATCGCAACTCCAAATTGGCTCAAAATCAAATGGTAGACTATCAAAATCGATCCATTACAAAAACACTTTACACTGGCAGCTATAGCTCACCGCAGGCCGACGAGCTGGTAAAACCCTATCAGTGCAATGTTTGCAAAAGACGTTTTCCGCAGCTAAGTACGTTACACAATCATGAGCGGACACACATCGATCCCAAGCCGTATAAATGTGAAACATGTGACAAATCCTTCAGTCAACTGGCCACTTTGACAAATCACAAAAAGATTCATACCGGTGATAAGCCGTACGCTTGTTCCTTTTGTTCCATGCAATTCCGACAGCAGAGTACTCTAACCAACCACATGAAGACCCACACCACAGGTGAGCCTTTTGTGTGTTCGCCGTCCAACTGAGGAATTATAACTCCAATTTCCCCCTAACAAAGCTTTTATTTAAATTTACACGCATACAGCCGCCAGCAATGCAAACGCAGTGTCAACTACCACCACCACAATGGCAGCCCCACACGGCATCAACCACATGACTTCAACACTGGTTGCACAAGGAGAACATCCCCAACTAAACAACATGGTACATCAACAATTGCAAGCAGAGCATCCATTATTGCATTTCCTCGATAGTAACACAACTGTAAGCACCATTGTTCCAAAAGAGCCGTTCAATCCCAACACCAGTCGTCGTTTCAAAAACGAGGCAGATAGCTTAATGTTGGAGAGCCCTGATCGCCCTTTTCCATGCGCTATTTGCCGCAAAGCTTTCTCACAACAGAGCACCTTAGCCAACCACATTAAGACGCACACCGGTGAGAAGCCATATAAGTGCAAAGTGTGCGAGTCGAACTTCCGACAACTGTCCACCTTGAATAACCATCTGAAAATACATACTGGCGAAAAGCCTTACAGCTGTTCCTATTGCCCTAAACAATTTCGGCAGAAAAGCACTCTTATTAATCATGTCAGGATTCATAATTGTTAAAAACGCCATGGAAATATTATTCAAACAAAAAAAAGCAATGATGAAGAAGCTAATGTTATAAGACACAAGAACAATTGCCATGTTGGCCAGCAATCCCAATAAAAGAGAACAGCCGATAATAATAACCCATAGACCCAACAGATAAATATGTATACAAAGATGACTGTATCAAAACGTAAATACGAGGTAATGGAGAAAACTATTAAAAACAATAAAACATTGTAATTTCGATGTTAAAACTAACTATAACCAGCTGCTAAACGTAATGAGTTACTTACTGCTGTGCAATATGTATTGTCCATGTAAATTAATTATATACTAAGGAGCCGCATGAGTAAGTAGAAAATAATGTATACATTTATAGATTTGTGGCAAAGTTACAATTTATAAGAGTAAAATGATTTGATGAAGTACACGACACGAACTTTTGGTAGCATGAATTCGCCGTCAAATCGCCAGGAAAGGACAAAAACAAAACTCTTTGGGGAATTTGTACGACGTTACAACAACAAATCAAATCTTATTTTGAAATGAATGCCAGGTTATAGGTTAGCTGAAATTTCGCGATACTGAAATCGTGTACCCCAATGGAAAACAAAATATTTATTAAATATATTATTTTTAGCATTTTAGAATAATCCGACGCAAATAATTTCAGTTGTGTCAATAGATATGAAACGTATGATCCTGTCCGCACAGTAATTGCCACCACCTTACCGCATGATCCATATTCATATACATATGTACATACATACATTACTGCAGCAGCAACTCCCAAGAGTTTATGAGCTACAAAAATGAAACAAGAACAGAAATCATGATCAATCACTTATAATTAATATGCTACATAATTTTACTTGCTCATGCATGGCTCTACTATATACATACAGATACAGGGTCTTTTCTTTTGTTTCAAAATGTTCGCTTCTTATTAGTGCGAATGTTTTTGAAAATAAAAATTTAAAAAAAAAAAACAGCAAAAAATATTTAACATGCATTATTGTACTATTGCGTATAAAACCAATTATAATGTGCGTAGAAGAAAACGTTTAATAAAATTCATGTAGAATAAAGCGATATTTGTAAGCAGAAAAATGTCCTTGACTTTTTATGATAACCTTTTCGTTATTTTCAGGCATTTTTTTTAGAATTTTCAAAGAATTTTAATCGTAGTGCAATACTTTTTTTCAACGTAATATGTTCAGATACATGATGTATGTATATACATATATACATAACTATTTACTCTTTTTAGTATATATTTTCAGGCCACATGTACGGTACGTTTCCTACAGACTACAACTCGACAACAAGATGGAATCACAGTTGTTATCCCACCTAGCATTTGAAAGATTACTTCATTAAAAATCACTTTACTGAGTCTTCTTCGATCACCTTTGATGATTAAAAGATTATAAACGCTTCCGAAGACCTCGCGCAATTCGTAAAATGGATTTCTTAATTTTGGTCACCCATAATAATAATAATAATAATAGATTGGCGCTTACACATATGTTAGTGTTTGGCCGAGCTTCTCCTCAGATATGTGGCGTGCGCCTTGATGTTGTCACACTAGGCGGTGGGACCTACAGTTTTACGCCGACTCCGAACGGCGATTGCCTTTTTACGAGAAGCCGGTTTTCATGGCAGAAATACACTCGGTGGTTTGCCATTGTCTGCCGAGGGGCAAACGCTGTTAAGAAAAAATCTTTTTTCTATATTTTTTGCGATGTTTCTTTGACCAGGGCTTGAACCCAGGTGCTGCGGAGTGGAAGCGCGATCGTCGAAATCGTCGAAAAATATACAGTGCTGCAAGTTTTTCCGTTTTAATACACTAGTCGAGCATAAATTTTTGGCAATGACGTGAAATTTTCGATACGATTCGACCCTAGAAAAACGACTAGAATTCGACACGACTCGCAATGAGGCGGAATATTTTTAATTTTTATACACGTACGGACAATATTATTTTCACAAAGAACTTTTCACAATGCGTGCAAAGTTTTTTAACTAATTTCTTTTCGCCTTTTTTATTACGTCAAAAACATAAAGATAAAATGTGAAAACTTGGTGCAAAACTCAGGAATATTCAATAAATTTCCAACGCGGTTTTTGGCAATTTTTTTCTGACTATGTCTTCTATATGCGGAAGGCACTGTTAGAAAGAAAAACATTGCCAAAAATCAACGCGATTTGTTAGTAACTGGAAACATGCACTTTATTGTATTAAAATTGCATACTCTGAAATCTTTCTAGAAGATCTCTTTCAAAAGTCGAAAACTCATAAAGGGTATTCTCTGAGTCTTGCAAAGCCCTTGCATGGTGCACAGATTGCACGGTAAAAACCGGTTTTCGTATGGGACAGCTTTGCAAACCGTGCAATCCGTGCACCGTGCAAGGGCTTTGCAAGACTCAGAGAATACCCCTATTAACTTTCTGAATGCTGCATAAAGTTATACATTTTATTTTTATGTTTTTTTTTGTAATATGAGCTATGTTTTTTATACAAAATTTGCGAAAATAAATTGTAATAAAAAACTTTGCATACATTGTAAAAAGTTCTCTGTGTCAATTAATTTTATCTGGGAGGGTAATTTTCAAATATTTTCAACTGTAATAATGGATTTTATTCAAGAACCATTTCGGTATTTTATTAACGCTTCTTTTAAACTTAATATAATATGCTTATTTGCTAATTATAAATTAACTTATTACTTATTTAATTTTTCCCATCGCAAACGATATGAGAAGACGGAAAAAGGACTCGGGGATAGACTCGAAGATAATTAGAAATACCAACTGAAAAATTACTTGAAAGAGGCACAGAAAAATTTACAAATACGACTAAAAAATGTCTCAAAAAATACTCGCAAATGATAAGAAATACAACTGAAATATCATTTAAATAACCGTCACAAATAAATATAAATACGACTAGAAAAAGGGTCAAAACTGATCAGAAGACTCGTCAAGAGTCGCGGCCAGGAGGGTACCATTTTCTACCGACAAAATACTATTTTTATGATTAGATATATGAGCACATTTATGATTGTTCTAATCGCACAGAGGACTCAAAAAAGACTCGAATATGATCAATAATTTCAGAAAATCCTGCGCGGGTTATGTCTGATAAAAAAAGGATTTTGATTGATTATAACAGATTTGTTTGATCCATGCTAAGGGCACGCAGGTTCTGAAATCCGATGGAATGTGAATATCGTTAACTTAATTCACAAAAGCCCTAACCAACACTTTTTTCGAAACCTGGTCGCATCCGCATTTCCGCATTATCCAGACGTTAACTGGGCCAGAGTTATGCGGGTTTGCCTTAAATCGCTTGACCATACGCTGTCCGTAAATTCGTTACAGCCAACCACAAATTGCTTGCTGAACATTAGGTTGCTTTAAAGTGGGAGCACAGAAGTTTCACTGTGTACGTAGTGTTGGGTAATATCAAGATGTACCCCTTCACTGTCCCGAGAGCTGAGTTCTAGGAAGTCTGAAGCTTTGTCTATCAATTGCCCACGACATCTCTTTGTCTTTGCCCCAAGTTCTGTTGGGTAGCGGACTAATGACCTTGTTGATGCTCTGTACTTTGTTGGCAATGGCAGTTGTATACGGGGTTGGCAAGCCATCAAACGTAACCCCTACAATTTACAGGCTGTTTTCCGTAGGAATTGGTGCGTCATCGACGTAGATCCCTAATCCAAGATATGGTTCGGTTCCATGCAATTAAATAAGAAGCGAGAAATTTCGAACACTGGTCATCAGTTCCACTCGTCAGAGTATGGGATCAGGGAAACAGGGTGCATTCCAAAACGTCAAAATACAAAGCATCAGTCTCTTTTATTTCTAAACCTCATTCGATTGTGATGCCAAATGGGCGCAACCATGTTTAGACGATAATTTTCAAATAGGTTGCGCAAGTTGGGCTTTTACTCCTAGTGCGGTTGGTGAGATCGGAGATGTAGAAGTTAAACAGTAGCAGGGACACTACACACCCCTGTGGGACGCCTTGCCTTATCCTTCTTGAAGTTGATGTTTGATTGCCAAAGGCTACTGACGACTTCTCAGACAATTCGCAGAGTTGATTGGTTGCTCATGCGAGCTCCGAGGGCCGTTAGTTGGAGGCGGAAGGTGACGTAAGGCTTGAACAGCAAAGTTAGATCGCCAAAACAACAGCCCTCGATCGAATAAACCCTGAGGCATACATCCGAAGGTCTTAGTCCAACCGATATCAAATAAGAGTTAAATTCTACTCTGGGGGATTCTACTACTTCGTTTACAGCGGCTAAATAATTAGTAGTTCAGTTTAAGCGAGGTCGTAAAAGGTCGTAAGAGGTTGAATTTCGAGATGGGATTGATCGGGATTGAAATTTTTGCCCGTGCCTATCTCTAATCTATATATATGTCCAAATGCTGTTGGTAAGTGATTTACGAACTCTGCACTTTGGCTGGGGCTCTTCCGGCAAGCGGTGGCAATTTACTCCACCGTGTCACCACTTCTGGTGATGCAGAGGGTGCTAATTCCTTTTTTTTTACATTCAACAATTTTTTAATCGGCCGAAAAAAGCCGACTAAACAGCAAAAGTACGACGCCACGACGTCTNTTTTACATTCAACAATTTTTTACTCGGCCGAAAAAAGCCGACTAAACAGCAAAAGTACGACGCCACGACGTCTTAACAATCGGGCGCAGAACATATGTATGTCATCAATTCCATTGCCGAACGACAATATCTAACAATCGTCGTTAAGTGCCGGACAAAAGTATTGGCACAGAGAATTTTTGGCAATAAATGCAAAGTTTTTTATTCTAATTTATTTTCAATATTTTTTAATAAAAATAAAGTTCGTACTTCACCAAAAAACATAAAAACAAAATCTCTAAACTTTGTGCAAAACTCAGGAAAATTCAATAAATTTGCATCCTAATTTGCACTTTTTATTCAGATTTTTTAGAGAAATTCTAAGTATGTAGTTTTATAGCCCAACTAATTTTAGTATAACAAAGTGCAAGTTTGAAGTATCTAAAAAATTGCGTTGATTTTTGGACATTTTTTTAGTAGAAGGTGTTGCTCATTTTCTCCATACAAAAAATAATTGTCGAACATACTTTGTACGGAAGAACTGACTGAAAACAAATTCCCAACAATCAATGCGATTTTTTAGCACCTTCAAGCTTGCACTTTGTTTTGCTAAAATTAGTTGAGCTATAAAACTACATACTTAGAATTTTTCTAAAAAATCTGAATAGAAAGTTGCAAATAAGTATGCAAATTTATTGAATTTTCCTGAGTTTTGCACAAAATTTAGAGATTTAGTTTTTGTGTTTTTTGGTGTAGGACGAACTATATATTTATAAAAAATTATCGAAAATAAATTAGAATAAAAAAACTTTTCAGATATTGCGAAAAATTCTCTGTGCCAATACTTTTGTCCGGCACTGTATAAGTATATTATGGCGGCCGCTGTGGTGTAGTGGTAAGCAGTGCGCGCTTCCACTCCTCATGGCCTGGGTTCAATCCTTGGTCAAAGCAACATCACGAAAAATATAGAAAAGTTTTTTCTTAACAGCGGTCACCCCTCGACAAGCAATGGCAAACCTCCACAAACAACATCAAGGCACACGCCACCAATCGGAGGAGAAGCTCGGCCAAACACTAACATACATATTCCGTGGAGTCTAATGGGTCGAGTAGGGATGGCAACCGAACTTCAGTTGGTTTTACCTGACCAAGATAAATGCAGTTGTGTCCCAAGAAATACCCGGCATGCGGAGTCATCTCACGACTCGTGACACCTCTTCCCACACCCGTTAATTGAGTTTGACTTCAACGATTGCGGAGGGCCCGATCGCGATAAGCTTTGGTCAACAGTGAGGTCACTGTCCAATCCGACTAAGCACGACGACAGGGTCAAAATTTCTTTCGGCTACCATGCTTCGTCGGACCCAGAGCGATGCGCGAGCTACTTTAGCCGGTAATTCATAATGCATCCTCCGGCGGACAAAGCCAAGCGTCGAGTGACCAGAAGGCTGCACAAACTGCCAACCACCTGTGCCCCTCTTGCTTTCACTAGCGGTGAAGTTCGATTGGCCATCGGTAAGGCGAAAGCCTCCAAACCATGGGGCCCGACGGAATACGCATGTTTATGCTGAAAAATTGGAGTCCTGCGGGAGTAGCGTATCTAACGGAGGTCCGCAATCTGTTAATGGCCACTCTCATCATTCAAGACATCTGGAAGATGGGGAGAGTGGTCCCACTGCTCAAACCGGAGAAACCAGCCAACGAAGGAAGGCTTATCGTCCGAAAATTCTCCTTTCCCCGGTAGCGAAGACACTAGAGGCCTTGCTACTCCCGTATTTCATAAACCCCGCGACCTCAACGAAGCATCAGCATGGTTTCCGTAAAGTGCACAGTACAACAACAGCACTTAATGCCATAAACACGCAGATAACGCGTGGCCTAAACCGCAACCGTCCCTGTCAGAAAACTATTCTAATAGCGCTGGACCTGTCAAAGGTGTTTGACACCGTCAGCCGCTCCACGCTGCTAGAAAACATAGAGGCCTCCTCTCTCCCACAGAGGCTCAAACGGCGATCGGCGAATTATCTAGGTGGTCCACACTCATCAGTAATGTTTAAAGACAAATCGAGCAAACCTTGAAAAATAAAACAGAGGCTTCCACAGAGTGCTGTCCTTTCCCCATTACTGTTTAACTACTATATTTCAAAGCTCCCTCAACCACCAGAGAGAGAGTTACGATTGTCTCCTATGCTGGCGATTGTTCGATAATGGCGCCTGGGACGGTGAATAACCCCAAAATACTCGGAGTAACCTTCCACAGTCTTCTTTCCTTCTCTGCGGACGCAACCGCTATTGTCAACAAAGTACAGAACCGCAACAAAGTCCTTAGGTGGCTAGCCGGCAGTACTTGGAGCAAAGACAAAAAAACGTTACTGGCAACATACAAGGCAATAGGCCGGCCGGTTTTAAATTAAGCAGTACCAATGTGGAAGCAGGGGACTAGTAGGACGCAGAGGATGAAGCTGCAGACGATTAAAAACACTGCACTTCTGACAGCGACTGGATGTCTTCTGATGTCGCCAGAACACCACGTGCACGACGAGACGAAAATGCTCCCCATAAAGAAGCACAACACAATGCTCTGCAAGCAATTCCTAGTAGGGAGCCACAGACGTGGACACCCGAACCGACACTTGCTTGACGAGGAGCGCTCGCCAAGGCATGTCACAAGGCATCTTTACTAACCGGCGGACGAAGTCCAGAGGTTCATTAAGCAACTTCGCTCGGGCTACTGCAGCAGGGTAAACTCATACCTGAGCAGATTCGACGCAGATGTATCTCTTCGAACATATCTTCGTATGCCCGGAAAACCCGACACAGCTAACGCCTTTGTCCCTGTGGACCTCATTGAGGCTGCACGATTCTTGAGGCTTCCGTTAGTTGGGCTTGACGACAACGACTGAGATATTAACCGATCTGGGCGGGGTTGTTGTAGCCGCTACCACCACAACAACAATAACAACAACAGCTAAGTGGACGATATACTAAATCTGATTCGTTCAAACGTTGCCTCATGTATAAAAATTTCATTTTTCTATATATTATGACTATACCTCAATGCACTTCTTACACTTATCATAAAGGGCTTTTAACTGAGTGAAAAAATACTCGGCGGCTTTGTCATCGAAATGCTCGTCTACCGCCGCCTTCCTTTCTTCTGCACTCGAAAATCTTCGTCTTCGGAGGCTTTTCTTCAAATTAGAGATGCACTTTTGGCAACAATATGGCATGACAGTCTCCGTTCATTACAGTTTTTTTAGGAAGATAGTCGACGAACAGAATACCTTTACAATCCAAAAAAAAACTATGGTAAAGTCAGTTTTTGGACGCTCTGACCTGGGACCATCTTCCAGCGACTCCCTGCTATGATTTCATTCTCGGCCCCAACGTGTGATGGTGGCAAATGAAGGTCCAGACTCCCATTTTGTTTTTTGTGAGGAATCGGTACTGGTGGTGATGTTTACGGCTCAATTGCTGAAAGCGTAATGATGTTAATGACATGAGATTCGGTATTTATACTACTGAGGATACTAGCAGTTAGTGCCACACAACACAAGATATTAATGGCACTTAAAAGTACTTAGGCTCAAGACTTTTCATCCTCCCCGCTGATTAATACAAACCCAAACTTGTTCGACGCAACAATTAGTAAAATCGCATAGTAGTAAAGTGTAGAGTTCGTTTATTGGACTTGAAATGTTAACAGCATTTGTGTTCTTACTTACGAAAGTATGGATTTCGTTTACATTTTTTTATATAATTTTTTTTTACATAATAGTTAGCGTACATAGCAATAATGCCTATTCTTTAATTGTGGCTTCTAAGCGAATTTGTGTCAATCGATTTGTGAAGGTGCTATAATTTCATTGCTGGAAAAAAATTGCACAACATTCCGTTATGCAACATGTGTTTTTATATAGTGCGCTATGTGGCCAATAAAGTTTATGGAACATTTGTTGCTCGGTGCTATAATTGGAAAAATGATGCTATAAATAATTTAGCGTACATTACAATTAATTGTCTTATTTCGTTGATATCAAGTCACGACACGATACATACATACATACAGGCCGTATGAATAAAACCTATGCAATTGCTTATTCTTAAAATTTCAGACCTTTTACGCGATTTATACAAATAAATTTAAGTAAAAGGACTGAAATTTTAAGAATAAGCAATTGCTTAGTTCTTATTCATATGGCTCAATGAAACACATTAAATAGAAAAATAAAAATGAGCTAATTAAAATTTAGCTTTCAAAGACGAATGCTGATTACATTTTAACTTACTTTTTTATATTGCAACTCAGATTTGACAATTTTTGAGGCAATAGATAATAATTCAGACAAAAACTACTTTTAGTATTTATAAAGGACACAAATTTATATGTACTTATGTATGTAACTTTCATAAAGAACATACATATATAGTTTAAGGAAATTAAGTTTTTTAGGTATGAATATTAAGTCCAAGCCCAACTTGGACACAACAAAAGCAATATTTTCTCATGTGCTTATGTGAAGAGACTTCACAGGTCGTACTGAAAGTGTATGCCTGCCAGCAAAACTATATGCGCTGTTACAGCATTTTATAAGTTATATTCATGAAATATATTTAAGGGAAATCCTTTGAAGGATAGAATACTGGATTGTTCTGGATTTCTTGCGGGGTGGCAACTTTCATTAATGTCCCGGAAAGCTTGTTTTTACTAAAGTATTTTTTTTTTGCACTTTTTATAATATTAACGTGAGAATATATTTATGTGGTGTTCAAGTACGACCTGGTACCATGAGTTCTTAGTTCAAGCTGAAAAGCTGCGTTACGACAAGTATTGAATAGAAAAAAAAACACAACATTTACGACTTATTTTTACACAACTAACTTAGCAGATTATCAGCCCCGCATATCATTTCACACATTATATATTAGTACATACAGCAAGGCTACCATTTCCTTTTAACTTTGCGGTTTGCGATTTAAAACAAATTTACGTTTTCAATTCACCGTTTCCACAGTAGCCAATCTTCAAATTTTGCGATTTACGAGATAACGTGCAGTAAAATTTAGATTTGAAAATTTAATCGAAAAACTTTAGCGTTACCGAAATTGAGAGCCCTCGCCATAATAAACGAATATATTTAGCTTCAATTATGAAAGTATAAACATACATATAGTTAATGTGTAAAAGTAACTTTTACGCTGTTTATTTTCATTAACAGTTTGCATTCTAAACATAGAAATTCAAAAAAAGCATTTAAAATAGCTTATCATACATAATTCAAGTTTAGGTTATACTATAATTAAATATTACTTTAAAACAGGTTTTAAAGTTAGCGAATACACGATTTGTAGGCGTTTATGTGTATCTATGTGAATCATCTTACGCTTGGCGTGCTTTCCCCTCCACTGACTTTAAAAAATTATCAACCCCAAGCGAAATGTCGCAACACTACATATTTACTTAAACATCCATTTGAAAATAAAGCAGACGGCTAATCCAATGAATGCATAAACCACTGATTTAATAACCACCGTTTGGGGCACAGTACGCGGCACAATGTTGGCAAAACGTCCACCAGTTGGTGCACGCAGTTTGGGATGATACTGCATTCTGTCTAAATTTGCTTGAATCGCACGTAGTTGTTGTGAGTGTTCTTCCAACGTTTTATTCATTTTTTCGATTGCGGATGCCAATCTGTGCAGAAGAAATAAATTGATTTTTTTTTTTTCAGATACAGATTTTACCTGAATGTCCGTATTATTAAATACCTTTTTAGCGTTTTGCTTGATGCTTTGCTTGGCAGTTTGCCCAAGTCCGGATTCGATAAACTGGAATCAGATTTGTCATCCTCGTGTGATAGCGCCAAAATGGAACGACTTTTGTGTTTAACCTTCAATAGAGAAGATGATTTAATTAACTGCATCGGATCACCAGTGACGATGCTCGGGTTACGCACCATTGGTGCCCGATGGCGTGTCTTCGTCAATACTTTGTAATTAGACTCGTATTGCTTCACATCGTTACGCTGATCCCATGGCCGCAAATCTGCATACTTGTATACCCACTATTGGAAGAAATTCAAGGTGTTAGTGGATCGAAATGTCGATCACATTAATACAGTTGCGAGCTTTTTTTAACTCTATCGTTCGTCGACATGCATACAGATAACAAATAAAAATACTAGAGAATCGCAACAGGCAAAAGCTCCAAATCCTATGCAGGCTGAGCAATTGCTTTTTGGTGGCGCCCAACAATGAATAGATAGTAAGAACGAGAGAAAGTAACTGGCAGAGCAGCACGAAATAATAAGCTAGAAAATTGGATTTTTTCGACCATTTCCAGAAGACATGTCCCACTGTAGCCAAAAGTTGAGCACATGCGTTCTCTATCTTTAAAAGTTCTTCCAGACTTTCTATGAACTTAACAATAAGTCGAAGTGTTTCGAAGAATGGCGAACGGTATAGAACCGTTAATTCACAGCGAATTCCACTTCGTTTCATTCGTTTTACGAAACTGAGTAACACTCTCATTCGGTATAATTACCTTAGTAGGATAAACAATTAGGGCCAACCGAATAAATTTAGGTATGAGTATACATATGTATGTATAACACTAATTACAGGTCAGATAACTATTCTGTGACATGTTTATCTGCTTGTTTGGAAAGCTTTTCCTCAACTTCCACGTATCTAAACTTAAGATTCTTTGAAGACTCAAGAACTTAGTACTATCAAAGTTCACATTAAGTCAGGGAACTGGCCTATTTTCAATATATGCGATTGTTCCGATTGTCATTTCTTCATTCTCACATAGTCAAGGTCAAAAATATGCTCGCTAGCTTAAAAACTTACAATCAGAAATAAAACAATATTTTATGTATATAAAATGGCATGCTAAATCTACTTCAGTTCTTACACGCACCTGTGCTGTTAGTGGATCAAAGTGGAAATGCACTGGCTCCCAATCTGTTAAAGTAAGCTTTCGTTCCTTTGCCGAGTTGCGTTGCTCTTCTTCCAACACGGTCTTTTGCTCTGTTGCGCCCACCTGATCATCATTTCGAATCGCTAAAGATACTTTCTCCCACAATCGTTCAGCTTCATTAGGTAGTTGTGCTTCCAGTGGCACAACATAGCGCACTAAACGTTTTTGTTTTGTATCTGGATCGGCTTTAAATAGTATAGACTCTTCTCCAGTCTTCGCCTCTTTGATTGTCATTTCTGTGTCCCAGTGTCCACTGATAGTAGCCATTGTTTCCTTGCCCAACTTTATTTTACCCGCTATCAAGTTGGTATAATCTGAACCGCCAAGGAATGGTTTCAGCTTAAATTCCAGTTCCGTCTTGTAACCGGTGTTCTCGCACTCAATGGTAATTTTGCCGCCCAGCTCCATGGACAACGTACCCACGAGAATGCCCTTACAATGGGCGTATGGCGTATTCAATGTATACGTTTCGCCACGTGGCAACAACGTGAGTGTGGCAACACCCTCCAATACAGCAGATGTGCTGTTGCCATAGAACTTCGATTTAGCCAAGATGGAGCAACTGATGCAG
Source organism: Rhagoletis zephyria (assembly GCF_001687245.7). Taxonomy (NCBI): domain Eukaryota; kingdom Metazoa; phylum Arthropoda; class Insecta; order Diptera; family Tephritidae; genus Rhagoletis; species Rhagoletis zephyria. The sequence continues at coordinate 52,317 of NW_016159341.1, read as the reverse complement.
AAACCTTCCTGACGATTTGTCACATAGAAAGCTGACACAGGCGGATGATGCGACACCTGTTCAGCGATATAAAATGTACGGCTACCATTCGGGTGCTCCCAGTAACAACGGAACGTTTCGCCCAATATGGGATTGTATGGCTTCTTTAAGCCTTTGGGCTTTTTGTAGAAACCAGATAGGTACCATTGAACTACAGTTTTCATACGCGTGAATGGATCATCTTCGATTACGGCCCTTCAAATAAATAGTTGTCATGAATTTAGTTTGCTTGCATTTCTAAAACTATGATATTTATCTTTTTTCTGGCGATTTTCTCAACAAGCCACACTCACCTTGACAAGATGTCGGCATGATAATATGAATCCGATAATTTATCCAAAAATGAGCGTGGTTCGAGNCTGGCGATTTTCTCAACAAGCCACACTCACCTTGACAAGATGTCTGCATGATAATATGAATCCGATAATTTATCCAAAAATGAGCGTGGTTCGAGTATGAATGTCGGCAAAACTACTTTGCTTAGATCCATGCCTGGTCGCACTTGCTTCACTAAAATCCAGATTAAACTTTTATTTTCCTCTGCAAGCTCCTCGACCTGCTCACCGACCTGTGAAACAAAAAACAAAAATACAAATAGTAGCGCGGTTAGATTTTTTTTTTTTTTTGCAAAATTGCATGACATTTTTTTATGTTCTTTGCATTTGCTTGAATGACTTACAGAGCCGAACTCTTCTTCAGTGAGTGGCACATATGGTGTTTCGGGCTCTTCCTCGACCACGGCTTCTGGCTCTGATTCAGATTCGGTATCTACTCCTGACATAGCAGCTGGTCCACCTTCATTTTGGCTGTCGCCATCCAGATCTGTTGTTGGTGAAATGAAAAAAGGAAAAAGAAATGAAAGTTTTGAATATCCTACGTTTTTCTTTATTTAAACTTTTTGCAACAGGCTTATGATTACGGTAAAGTATGGGCAGCATTCTACAATGGGCTACAAAACTTGCAACTTCATGTGTAAATATCTCAATGCTATGTTTTGTTCAAATACGATTAATAAAATAAACTGTATAAAATTTCAAAAGGCAATGCTGAAGTTTTGTCAAGTTTTTCTTTTTCAATTCAAAAAATTGTGAATGAATTGTTTATGAAATTACAGTGAAGGACCAAATTCAAGTTGATGGTTTGTAATTAATCACTATTTCAGTGCAAGTACGTATGTGTATGTATTAAGTTTAGCTATTGCCAGGGCAAAATGAACCGGTAGCAGCAGCAGTGGAGCAAATTTGATTTTTTTCGAGTATTTATGTTAATATTATACTCTAAAGTGGCAAATTTTGTTTACCTTTTTTGTAATTTTAGGGCCCAAAATCCACAACGAAATATACNGGAACCGGTAGCAGCAGCAGTGGAGCAAATTTGATTTTTTTTCGAGTATTTATGTTAATATTTTACTCTAAAGTGGCAAATTTTGTTTACCTTTTTTGTAATTTTAGGGCCCAAAATCCACAACGAAATATACACAGTTTGTGGTTTGTGTTCTGGCGCTATTATCCGTCTCATGTGACTTAGCTACTCTACATTATGCATTATATACACTTATATACATATGCACGTTATGGTGGGTCGAAAAAATTTATTTCTCTTAAACCCCTTTGTAAATAATAATAAAAATATGTAGTTTTGTGAGGTCAATTACAAGTCTGTTAAAGATTAAGTGTAACAACCCGTACATTAATCCCTTGGCAACCCGCACATTAATCCCTAGGCAAACCGGGTTCTTAGTACAAATTTAGGGTCGCTGACGCCGAATATAACCTTCGGTTTTTCCATACTGGCTTTAATTTGCAAATTATTGCAATTTTAATGACATTTTTAGTAGCTAAAATTGGGAAACCTATCACTCCTATTCTGCAAAACTTTCGTATTCGGATTTTGCTACGAATCAAGGCANAAAATCCACAACGAAATATACACAGTTTGTGGTTTGTGTTCTGGCGCTATTATCCGTCTCATGTGACTTAGCTACTCTACATTATGCATTATATACACTTATGTATATACATATGCACGTTATGGTGGGTCGAAAAATTTATTTCTCTTAAACCCCTTTGTAAATAATAATAAAAATATGTAGTTTTGTGAGGTCAATTACAAGTCTGTTAAAGATTAAGTGTAACAACCCGTACATTAATCCCTTGGCAACCCGCACATTAATCCCTAGGCAAACCGGGTTCTTAGTACAAATTTAGGGTCGCTGACGCCGAATATAACCTTCGGTTTTTCCATACTGGCTTTAATTTGCAAATTATTGCAATTTTAATGACATTTTTAGTAGCTAAAATTGGGAAACCTATCACTCCTATTCTGCAAAACTTTCGTATTCGGATTTTGCTACGAATCAAGGCAAATTTATTCATTGAGATGAACCAGTTCTTTAGATCATTTAGTTCAAGAACTACCCAAGCCTACTGCACAGGTTTCCGCAAGGTATGCAGCATGATGATTTTTTATTTTTCTTAACGTAGCAGGAAACAGTGGAGTCGTGTTTCTCGTCTCAAAAGTCTATAATGTTAGCGTAATAATAATAATAATAATAATAATAGATTGGCGCTTACACATATGTTAGTGTTTGGCCGAGCTTCTCCTCCGATTTGTGGCGTGCGCCTTGATGTTGTCACACAAAGCGGAGGGACCTACAGTTTTACGCCGACTCCGAACGGCGATTGTATTTTTATGAGAAGCTGTTTTTCATGGCAGAAATACACTCGGGGGTTTGCCATTGCCTGCCGAGGGATGACCGATGTTAAGAAAAAACCTTTTTTCTATATTTTTGCGATGTTGCTTTGACCAGGGTTTGAACCCAGGCATTGTGGAGTGGAAGCGCGCACTGCTTACCACTACACCACAGCGGCCGTAGCGTAATAAAATATACAAAAAAAAATTTAAAAAATTTGGAACAAATCCGGTGGATTTTGCATGTTTTCCCGAAGACCACTATTTTTTACCAATTTTTTTAAAGTCAAGGAGTGATTGTGGGTCAATGGCAATATTTTTCCGTGAAAGGGAATAAAATTAGCTTTCAAAAATATTTTGTTCCATATCAGAATGTTGCTCCTGTCGAAAGCGCTGCGATTAATTCGCAAGGAGTGTTCAAAAAGCACACTGTGCGGCGTTTCAAGGCGACTGCTGGGAGATGGCGGCAGTACATGCCAAAGGTGGCCGTTTGTTTTTTTTTTTTTGCTTTCAAAGTTTTTGAAGAAAACAACATATAACACGAATTATTTTTAATGTTTGAAAAATACAGTGGTCAATTCGTTAAATCTTGCTTAAAATAAATTTGTATTTGGTATCATTTTATCATTTCTAAGCATGGTTTCGTTTTTCAAAACATGGTCACCTAAATTGTAAATGTGAAGAAATGGTATCACCTGTTTACGCTACCGCTCCAATTCTGTTAAAGTAGGCGAAGTGCAGGGCGAACGGTGAACGACGGCATGCATCGCCCAATTTGACGAACTTCGCCGTTCGCCGGGTATTGTGTTTCAAGCATTAGCGCTAGATACGAATAACCAAATAAACCCATAATACATTCGCAAGGAAAGAAACTTGAGTGAGCGATGTCGCCATTAATTTTCGGGATAAGCAGTAAACGTTTACCTTCAAGAATTAGCAAACACAAAAACAGTTAACCGGGAAAAGCTGATTGCAATCTATTTTCGCCTATCTCTGAGGGCGAACTAGACCAAGTGGAGGCGCATGTAAAAAAGCATTACTAAAATCGAAACGGTAATAACCCGAGGGATGCCATTTTACTTTTCTTTTACTATGATATGTAGCACCCGTAGGCGCAATAAACTTTTTAGTAAAATATCGCATTTATTTTTTATAGATTCCTCTTTTTCATATTACTAATGTTTTTTTTTTTTGTTTTTTGTGCAGATAGGTTCCTCTATTTTATAAATTTAAACGTGAAGATTTTCCCATTTTTTAAATTTTTCAGTATTTAAGTACATGTTCAGTTTTCTAATTTCTTCAAACAGACAATTGTTGTCTATTTTACTACTTGCCATTTTTTTCAGATAATAGCTTAAAACAAGAAGCAATCGGCCCTATTATGGTTGTCGACGTCGACGTCGCTGTCATTTTTTCGTAAAAAAAAAATAGCCTTCGCAAGTCCAACGCCAGCTACGCTGACCGCAGTATGTAGTTTTGCAGGGAAACCCTTTCCGTAAAAAATACTGTGGTCGACAACTATAATAGGGCCGAGTATCTGTCCAATTTACTTACAAGTCTAACAAATAAGGGAAGACATTTTTCTTCAAATCGAAATTTACTATATTGAAGGACAAAGTCATTCAAGATAAGACTAATTTCTGTACTTGAAATGTATCTTTCTTCGATATAAGGAATAAAAACTCCTTCTTCAATCTGATCGTTGAAATGGCATTTCCACGTTTTGATTTTTTCGGTTTTTTGCAATTTACTCGAAATTTTGAGGGTGTAGAGTCAAACGGATCTCAGATTCGTATTCAGTGGATCGAAATATAGTCGGTAGGTGGGTCTGCTTTAAAGCGCACAACACTTTTTTTTGTGCGTTGCGGCGTAAAGGCAACCCATTTTAGTGCTGTCGGAAGCGGCTTTGAAGTCGACAAATAGATGGTGAGTATCGATCCATTTTTCACGGGTCTTTTCCTAGATTTGGCGTATTATGAATACCTGGAGTATGGTGGATTTTTTAGGTCTAAAGCCACACTGATTAGGCCCAACCAGTTCGTTGACTGTCCACAATTAGCCATTCAAAAAATTCTGCTGATTGCACCATGATACAAAAACCAAGGTAGTTCCATTGTCACTTTTTCGTCGCCATATTAACAACCTGACAATTAAGCAGATTGTGACATTTCGTGCTACCATACCCAATATCTAAAATCCTTAAAATTTTCTTATTAATATTTTGTTGATTTAAAAATATTTTGTTCTTAAGCATAGCATAATAAGAAATAAACAAGAAATAAGTGTGAAATTCCACATTTCCTTGAAACATTTTGCAACATGAAGCTAGCAACACAATTTTCAAGACATTTTTAAATACATACCATACCATACAAAGTTCCAGGACTCTACCACAAGATATGCACTATGAAAAATTCGATTTCTATGGGAGGTTCTACACGCACTTTAAATATCGGTTTTGTTTTAGCCTATAACCATTATTGGAAAACTTGTGTCCGAAATTTCAAAAAAAAAGCCGGTATGGGCATTGTGACTCCTCAAGCGAAATAAACTAATGATTGCAAAAAATGAAATCAAACATCGTAGTTGACCAAAAAAGAATATTAGACTTCATTTACTCAACTTCTCAGAATGTAGAAAAGCTAAGAAATATATAATAAGATAGGATATGTTAAAACACCTCCAAAAAATTTACTAAAGACGACCCTAGCCTACACAAATCAGTTTTATTGAAAATTTGGTTTTATCTATTTATTTTATCCTTCAATTTTGGGTGTGTCAAAATTGTATGTGAAAACAATATGTGTTGCTAGAAAAATTTTACGGCCCATGAGTTCCAAAGTAAATCCATTGCTGTTAAATGGACAAAGACAATATGTATTAAATAACACATCGAAATGTGTAATTTCAGTAATTTGTGTAAATGTGTAATTTCAGAATTACATCAGAATCACGTATCCGATATAGAAAACTACATTGTGAATTAATGAGATGACATGAGGACACTAACATAATTTTAAAATATGTTCACTAAAATTGTATTAATATTAAAATAATGATTTGGCAAGTTGTTATCGAATTTAATGTAAAATTTAAACGTTTTCAAAATAAGATATTGATTAGTTTTAAAAGGTATATATTAATACAACTATTTACTTTATAATCCCAAATTTAGGATATAAAATGTCCCACACCAAAAAACTTACAATTGGGTAATGCCGCTTCGAATTTTTCACAATTGAGCAATTGTCAAAAATCTGCTTTTTAATCAAAAAGTTGTTTATTGAAACTACCTTTTTTGTATCATGGATTGCACTATAAACGAATGAAGGAATAATTTGTCGAAATTTCATCGAATTTCAAAAATTAGTAATCAAATTAAAGACCTTAGCCTGTGGTTGTGATTCTGGTAACAGCGGAAGAGGAATGCCCCCTCAGTTGGCACAGAAGAGAAACGATTCGGTCAAAATCGCTTAGGCGGTTACAGCGCCAATAAAGAAAAAGAAGAAGTCTGTGAACGTCCGATAAAGTTTAATTTTTTTGATTAGAACTTTTTTATTGGTACAGGGTAATTTGAAATCTGATGAAATTAAAAACCTGCACGGTTTTACATGAAATATGGCACTCGGATCGCTTATAACTCTGACTAGCATTTGGAATATATTTTTTTTAGGTTTTTGAAATTTAATTTGGTTGTTTTATTTATTTGTGAAAAAAACGATTGTTATTCTCATGGGATTTGCTGACGGATAATTATTTCTGTTTTCGAACAGGCCCAATTTGTTCCACCGTTTATGGTTACATAACTTAAAGGGTTTAATTCGAACACAGGTCATCAACAGTATTCGATATTAGGCTTACGGCTGACACAAATTTTCGAAATTAGAATATTTTAATAGCTAACAGTGAAAGCGTATGCAATATTTACATATTTCGGAAAATATTTACAATCAAGTGAAGATTATGTAGCATTGATATGAATTTTAATGAAGCTTGAATGCCATCCATGGGTGTTTTATGTATGCAGCTACATAGCATTCATACATACATACATACATATGTATGTACAATTTTCTACTCAAATCTAAACTCTTAATTCGGCTTATCTAGCAATTTACGACCAATGCAAATTAATTTAATAATAAAACATCAAACTGGCCAAACCCTTAACGTTGACCTCAAATGGTGGCGCACTCAGTGGACGTAATGTGCTCGTTCTAGTTTTGGCGTCTATAGGCTGCTCTACAGAATCACCGGAGGAGGATGACTCATGCGACATCGGACCTAGTGATGCGGATTTCATGAATTGATTTTGGCGGCGTGCCTTCAATCTTAATGACTGATGTGTTTGTAATATTGTTGGAAAATCAACACTAGAAACATCACTTAGATCACCCATTGAACTAGCGCCCTCGAACGATTGAGGTTTGCCCAAATGTTTTGCTTTGCGAAGTTTGCGTAAGTTTTTCTCCGCTGAGTTGGCAACAATGCGTTCCCAATTGGTCATTGTCGTGTAGAGTTGCTGAAATATTGGTGTCTGTGCGCGAGATGCCAAACTTGTATCGGAACTGCCATGTGATTTGCTCAACTCAGGCACCATTAAATATTGAGAATAGCGTTTTTGTAGGCTGCCACTTGGTGAGAAGCGCTCGATTTGTGGGTCTTGGAGAATTTTTTTTTGTTTTTTGTTTTTACCCATTAAAAGCATATAATTGAGTGAATTTCCAAACAGAATAAGCAACAAAGTAAAACTACTAGGTAAATATTGCACATATCGCATCCTAAATCAAAAACTATTTTTCAAAATAAATTTTTTCACATAAATCAGTTCACAGGCCATATTTCTAACGTCCACCAAAATACTTATCGTCTTCAGCGATTTTGATTTAGCGTGCGATATGTATGTATCTATGTATAGTGATTCCCTTGAAAAGTAAACCGAGCTCTAATGTATGCCTGCAGGCATCGGAACAACTTGGTTTTAGTCTCATTTTAAAAAAAGAAAAGAAATATACGGCGAAACATACAAAAGCGTTGAACATTAGACCATATAATGCGATATGGCGCAGAAATATGAAGTATTTACCCTGTCGGAAAATCAACTACTTTAGACGTCATTCTTCGTTTTTTTGTAGGCAATTGACTTTGTTTAATAAGTACTTTTCTATTAGTTGAAATTCATCCTGTTTTCTTGTAGGCAATTGATTTTATTAGCCTAGCGATATCTAGGAGAAAGCCAATTGAACGATTCTGCATACGATTTAAACTACTTTGAAATAGCTGAAAGAACTTGCATTTGTTTCAAAGTAATTTATTTCCAACTAGTTTTTCAATTGATGATTTTAATTTTAATTAGTTTCTAATTTAAATTTTTTGAGTCTGTCTACTCTATTCCGATAGGGATATTATGTCGATTTTTTACATTTACTGTGAGAGGATTTAAAAAACGCAAACAATACTTTTTCAGCACTTTAGGAACAGCTATACGATTTTCGTATGGTACGAGTAAAATATCACTTCCACGGTGAACATAAAATTCTCTAGAACATGCGGTTAATTTCAAGACCTTACGAACAGGTACTCATATTTTTTTTACTAATAATCTTTATGATATATATTTCAAAGTAAATGTTTTGATAAAAACAAAACCAACTAAATGATAAATAACTTCACGTGAATAAGGTTTCATGAAATACAATTGGGCGCCAAACGCAACTAAACTGATTAGTCGATAGCGCACCGATTCTAGTATTTTTTGGAAATGTACCGTTCGTAGAATAGTAAGAGTAAAATTACGTGTATTTATAACTTCTCTGTTTCTAAGCCCAACAGGGTTTTTTTTATCAATTGTCACCATGACTTTTTCCACCTGCCTTCATAATCGAAACACTGTGCGACATAGGGTTAATTTTATCAATGTCAATATTTTAGGTAAAAATTTTATTCAAGTAGCATTGTAATCTGCGTATTTGCGCACAATTGTTTTTACATTCCTAATTCTATTGCTGTCCAACAATTAGTAATTATAAATAGTTATTAGTTAGAAACTATAGAAAACCGAGTAATTATATGACCAATGTTTTGATTGCTGTTTCAATAAATAAAGCAAAAAAATATAATAAGGATATTCATCAAACGTCACAAACTGCTGATAAACTTGATAAAATTATACATAAATTTGTATGGAATTTTTTGTTTTATTTATTGTGATAAAATTAAAAATTTGTATGGGATTTATACTTTTATCACGTTTATTGGCAGTTTTTCAACCCCAATATAAACAAAAACTGAAAAAGGAAGAATTTTCGAGGTCTTTGAGTTTGACCTTATACTGAAAAGATCAGTCAAATACCACCTGTTAGTTCACTTCTCAATTGCATGAATGTGAATAAGTGTATCTGATACAAATTTCAAAACATTTGGTACTCCCAGAGAATTTCGGGTACTGCCCAGACATTTCGTAAGACTTGGCAACATTACAAAATTATCACTCAGGCATTTCATATCCTCCTTTTTTATAACTTAAAAATATCCTTTGTAATTCCTTTAACTAATTTGTTTGATTTTTTGTTTTTTTTTTTTGTTTTGCACATTAACTTTGTATACGTGCAGACATTTTTCACTTACCATGATCGTTGAAATGCTTCTCATAATCGGCTTCTGACCACTGTGTCTCATTCGATATTTGCGCACTATCGTTGACACTGGTACCCTGTACAGCGCCCATGCTGCTATTGGAACGCAATAGCAATGCCGAACAGCGCAAGGAGAGTTCCAGTGCATCCATCCAACATTTACCAGCCGCCTGACTGGGTGCACGAAATATCAGGTAAGCGGTTGGTAAGGGTTGAACAACTGCGCCTGCAAAATAAAATTGCGGGAGTGTGTTTATTTTATTTTTTTAACTAGTATTTAATATTGTCTCCCATTTATATGCATGTATGTATATATTTTGATATTTCAATAACTAATCTGACCTATTGTCTCCTTGTCTGGTCCGCGTGGAGCCCATATCGACTGCTCTAGTGGATGGAAAAGCTTAAAACAGAATCCATCTTTCTTGCTCGGCCGTTCGATGACTTGACATGATGTCAGCATTATGGTGCCAACCCAATGGCTACTCTTCAGCTTGGGACTCTTGTAGAGCAGCATCATGCCCGGTTTTAGTACACACCATAGTTTTGTCCATGATTTCAGTGTACCGCGTACCTATTAGTTGAAAGATAAATATGAATATATGTATGTACATTAGACCGCGTCAAAATAAAAATAAAAAAATACTGTGCAATGGACCGGCATAAGATGAAATTTTAGCATTTGGTATAGTAATGATAATCCATGAATCTCCCCGCTCTAGATCAATTCTAAGAGGTTCCGCGTCGATCTTTTAGTATTCCCAAAGGAATTACACGTAAGAAAAAAAGATTTTTTTACGCGGTCTAATGTATATATGTATATCAGTTAATAATTTGAAACTTTAGTTACATTTATTGATTTTCGATGCTCAAAAGATACAGTATATAGCCAGAATTATTGAAAAAAAAATTTTTTTAATTTAAAATTAGGCAAGTATTATCTATTTATTATTAAGTCTGTCTGATCTAAATTTTATGTATTTCGGCACACCTACTGTAGAAATATTTATGTATGTACATGAATGTGAATATTGCAAGCTTACGCACTTATGTATGTATGTATTTATGTACTATTTATGTATGCATATATGTTTGTACGCATTTAAGCAAATTTGTTTGTGTAAGTGTGCAGCAATAAGAGGAAAGTTGCTATTATCAGCTAATAAAATTCAATTTGCATCGAGGCTAATAAAACGAAAAAAACACCCCACTGAAATAAACAGAAAAGCGCAAAGTAAAGAAGAATTATTAGCTATAGACATTTTTTGGCTGTTTACGCTGCTAAAATAATATTAAACACGTGTACATACATATAGTCCGGTGAGTAATAAATGACCTCAAGACTATTGAACTATAAATTGTTTAACTTTAAATTGAGAAAAGGAGTGTGCTTGGGTTGCACTACATACAGAAGTGAAACTTGCTTCGATTCATTCGTAGCTAATTTCATACTGCAGAAATTTGTATTACTCTTAAGCAATGCTTGGGATAGGCATGGGGAGACCACCCTGGGCATCGGAATGGGTCTTTGTGGAATCCAAGTGAACTCTTCTCAGAGCTGCCCGCTTAACAAAATCTTACCTAAGCAGTTCCGTTCCAAAAATCGATTCGGCTCGTTTCAGTGGTTCGAATTTAGAAAAAACTTGTACCTGTACAAGGGCAGGTTCATCACCGCGGTTCGGTTCGGTTCGGTTCGGTTCAAATGGTTCTCTTTTGAGGTCAATTTAATTTGCTAAGTGTTATGCACACTCAAATCCTTTAAATTCCTTATTTTTTGTAATTACTAGATTTGACCCAAACAATGAAGCGATTCAAAAAGGATAATGACCGTTTTCTTCAACATAAAAATAAATTTTGTCCATGTGTTACAGTAAAGCGAAATGCAAAAAATGTTTACAATGTTTTCTAAGGCTTTTAAGGCCGAGCTAGTCGTGATTTAGGGGCCCTATATGTTTGTTTTTCGTTATGCACTACGGATTTAATTATAAAATTTTATTTGTTATTTGTTTTTTAAATTAAAGCTTAAAAAAAACAGCTGTGTGTGCTTTTGATACTTTTTCTGCTTGGCAACTGATACTTTTTTCAAGCTCGCGGCGACGCTGGTCACACCATTTCCGTATTTTTTTTTTTAATAATTACCACCGCTAAATAAGTTTCAAGCCAATACATACCGAAGAGAATACCGAAGACAATTTTTAATCAATTTTTTACCAACTGTACACTCGTCATTGTGTAGTAACTACTTCCTTGCTTACATACATTTGTAAAACAAAAAAAAAATTATGCCGCGACAAATGTTCATCAGAAACGCCGCTTGAATGGAATTATCTACTTAGGTTGCTTTACAAACATGTACTTATCTATGTATGCACATATACATATGAACATTAGACCGTACGACCTTGCAGGCAAACAATTCTTTCGAATTTGGGGGAAAAAAACAATGTTTGGCCCAACCTAGTGGTCGCCGTTTTACATTTTTCGGTGGCACCTACAATCCACAATACCATTTTTATTTTAATAGTTTAACAAGAATAATCCTTAAAGCTGAGCTAGTCGAGTTTTCTGATCGAAAAAAAAATTGATTTTCACGAATTCTATGCAATTTCAAGTTGTTTTTCCTCATAAAAAGTGGAAAACTTTGACCGTTTGAGTGATCTCTAAATATTTTCTGATTTCAAAATAAAAAATAGAGATACACTTTCGGAATAGAACAATCCTAGGGAGTGAGATAATTAAAATTACGACTATACTTTTTCATATGCACTTTTGGACCACCCTAATGCATACAAATATATAAATAAATCTAAAATTAAATTATACCAGATTGTAGTATTTTGTCGGGAACTAAACTAAGCATGTGACGCCAGTGGGATAGTATGTCACCGACATTGTCATTTCATTTTTTTTCATGTTAATAGATGTGTACATACATATGTTATAAATTTGTGCTTGTAAGTATAGCTCTGCATATTTTTTTAGGCATCGAGTGTACTTTTCCGCTTCCTTCATATACTTCTGTATGTATATAGATTTGGACCCACTAAATCCGCCAAAAATAAAAAATAAACGAAACGAAATGAACACCAATTTTACCGAAAACGCCTACTCAGTATCGATTTACTAATTCCCTTGTTATGGCGAGCATGCAACAATTTGTGCTGTACATAAATAATTACCTTGAGCCAATCTGCCAACACCACGACTGTGGGATCCTGCAGCGAATTCAGCAATTCAGACGCAACACGCTTCTTTTCACGGCGATAATTTTTACGCTGCGCTTTGTAGGATTCCTTTCGATTGAGCTTAGAAGGATCACCTGGCGTCTGAAATAACGAAATAGGAAGTGTAAGCAAAGTATTATGCATATAGTTTTACAATATACTAGTATTTAAGTTAATATACGATTTTCACATATCCCATGGAGCGTGTGTACATTAGACCGTACCAGCCTACAAGCAAACAAAAAGTGTTCGCCGTATACGCCTGAGTTTAAAATATTTTTGCAAGGTAATTTTGAAAAAAAAAATGTTACTGAACCTAGGGGTCACCCTTTTAAAATTTTAGGTCACATGTATATTTGACAATAATTTTTTTTTTTCTTTTTAAATAGTTCTATCGGAATATTCGAAATAATTCCATAGCAAAGCTTGGTTGATTTTTGGCGAGCTAAATTTACTGACATTAGGGTGGCAGGCAAGTACTAGGCAGGTCAATGAACTTTGGAACAAATAAAAGTTGTCTCCTCGAGACAAGAATATCGATACATTATACTTTAGTATCCGACTGTAAATGCCGAAATCCATAAACGCTACCTCAAATTATTGTTATTTGTGATAAAAAAAAGCGAAGGGTGTTTTTTTATTTAAAAAAANGTTTTACAATATACTAGTATTTAAGTTAATATACGATTTTCACATATCCCATGGAGCGTGTGTACATTAGACCGTACCAGCCTACAAGCAAACAAAAAGTGTTCGCCGTATACGCCTGAGTTTAAAATATTTCTGCAAGGTAATTTTGAAAAAAAAAATTTTACTGAACCTAGGGGTCACCCTTTTAAAATTTTAGGTCACATGTATATTTGACAATAATTTTTTTTTTTCTTTTTAAATAGTTCTATCGGAATATTCGAAATAATTCCATAGCAAAGCTTGGTTGATTTTTGGCGAGCTAAATTTACTGACATTAGGGTGGCAGGCAAGTACTAGGCAGGTCAATGAACTTTGGAACAAATAAAAGTTGTCTCCTCGAGACAAGAATATCGATACATTATACTTTAGTATCCGACTGTAAATGCCGAAATCCATAAACGCTACCTCAAATTATTGTTATTTGTGATAAAAAAAAGCGAAGGGTGTTTTTTTATTTAAAAAAAAAAATTTTTTAGAGGTCGCGCTGGTCGGTTTTTTTTATAAAAACGCTGATCTCAATTTTTTTATTTTCTTGACATGTTAAAATGCAGCTAAAAATGTGGTTTTTACATATAATTACTCTGGTATTATTTGGGAATATTTCCTTAATTACAAACCTGTCCTTGGACAGTTAGAATGGGCCTAGTTCCCGAAAATATGCTCTCGGAAATATACTCCTCAAATTGAAACGTTGATACTGAATGATTTACGCATTATTATGGGTTGGAAATTGTTACCAGGGGTTTTCTGGGATTGCTAATTAGAAATCCGAAGTCATTTTTTTTCAAAATTCAAAATGGCTGATCCAAAATGGCGACAAATAAAAAAAAATTATCGGATTTGAATGAAACTCTTAACCGCCATTCATATCTAATCCTTGCCAAGGCGAGGCAGAGACACAAAAAGTGTTCTACACCAGTCCAAGCTCTTGTATGGAAAGTTTGGTAAGCAACTACAGCCAAGTGCCAATTATATTAAGTGAGAGAGAATAGCCTGTAATAAGACAAGCCACATCGTCTGCATACGTCGTGGCTGTTGATATTAGAGCCGACAAGATTGAGAAAGTACGCCGCCCCTAGGACAGCCCATATGAACTTCTCGTGACCCGTGGCTCCCCTCCAGCCGTAATCTGAAAGGCTATCTTCGCGAGCACGGAACGAAGCCAATTTACCATGCTTTCAGGCCGAGTTGCATACGATATCGAAATGCCCATGGCGAATTTCACATTTCGCTGATGGCATGTTCGATTGGGCTTTTCTAGAGCCCGAAGAAATCAGCATATANTTGTTCTACACCAGTCCAAGCTCTTGTATGGAAAGTTTGGTAAGCAAATATCCCAGGGTATTGATTGAGGGTCTGCTCCATTGTACCAAAGTTGCATAGTTGCTAAATGTGTCTTATCACAAAGGTGTAAATCTACGCCTTTTCAATTCCATTCACTACTACACCAAGTGTCAATTATATTAAGTGAGAGAGAATAGCCTGTAATAAGACAAGTCACATCGTCTGCATACGTCGTGGCTGTTGATATTAGAGCCGACAAGATTGAGAAAGTACGCCGCCCCGAGGACAGCCCATATGAACTTCTCGTGACCCATGGCTCCCCTTCAGCCGTAATCTGAAAGGCTATCTTCGCGAGCACGGAACGAAGCCAATTTACCATGCTTTCAGGCCGAGTTGCATACGATATCGAAATGCCCATGGCGAATTTCACATTTCGCTGATGGCATGTTCGATTGGGCTTTTCTAGAGCCCGAAGAAATCAGCATATAAAATATAATCACAATATTGCTAAGTTATAGCGATTAAGGTTGCGTGTCAAAAGCGAAGTTTCGTAGGCGGCAGATGTCGGCTTCGGAGAGCTCCAACGGCCGGTTAGAAAGTGTGATTTGATGATGTGGTCAAATAGTAGACTAGTAAAAACTCAGCCGTACAAGACAAATTGCTAAGATGACTCCATCTTGTCATATTCCATGCATCTTCGGCAATGGGAATGTAAGAGCTGTGGCATTGTGAGCCTAATGAGATACCGAGACCGCCTTTGGTCCACCCGCGGTCGGAAATACCTTGCAGTAGCATGTGGCTTGGTTAACGTCCAGCGTTTGCTGAGTTGACACGAAGCCCACCTTTGATGGAGATCCCCCTGGTAAAGACCCTCCACCGAGCCTCCACCGATCCTAAGAAAGGATTTACAACATATCCACTGTTCGCGGACCATTTACTCACCAGATTCAAGTACCCTTTAGTTGAGTCACAGAGGGTATACAAAAATGTACACCTCGCTTAAAGTGTAACCTCCTCCACGTAGGCAATCACCCGGCATCCACTATTCACCAGATCCAGAAAACAAAACTCTCCGCACCAGCTCCTGTTCACCCTACGCTGAATAATGGCACGGTCCTACTCCACGAAACAACTTTGTCTTTTGATCTTACTAAGAGATCTGACAATTTCCACGGCAGTGCTTTGATCAACTGAGGGCTTTCTCGACATGAAGGCTTCCTCTCCGCGACCTCATGCATGTTGAGCTAGTAAACGGCGANGAAGGTTGCGTGTCAAAAGCGAAGTTTCGTAGGCGGCAGATGTCGGCTTCGGAGAGCTCCAACGGCCGGTTAGAAAGTGTGATTTGATGTTGTGGTCAAATAGTAGACTAGTAAAAACTCAGCCGTACAAGACAAATTGCTAAGATGACTCCATCTTGTCATATTCCATGCATCTTCGGCAATGGGAATGTAAGAGCTGTGGCATTGTGAGCCTAATGAGATACCGAGACCGCCTTTGGTCCACCCGCGGTCGGAAATACCTTGCAGTAGCATGTGGCTTGGTTAACGTCCAGCGTTTGCTGAGTTGACACGAAGCCCACCTTTGATGGAGATCCCCCTGGTAAAGACCCTCCACCGAGCCTTTCTTAGGATTTACAACATATCCACTGTTCGCGGACCATTTACTCACCAGATTCAAGTACCTTTTAGTGGAGTCACAGAGGGTATACAAAAATGTACACCTCGCTTAAAGTGCAACCTCATCCGCGTAGGCAATCACCCGGCATCCCCTACTCACCAGATCCAGAAAACAAAACTCTCCGCACCAGCTCCTGTTCACCCTACGCTGAATAATGGCACGGTCCTACTCCACGAAACAACTTTGTCTTTTGATCTTACTAAGAGATCTGACAATTTCCACGGCAGTGCTTTGATCAACTGAGGGCTTTCTCGACATGAAGGCTTCCTCTCCGCGACCTCATGCATGTTGAGCTAGTAAACGGCGATGACGAAAAATCCTCTTTCTAATATGCAAATCAATCAGCCGCTGTAGGGTTTAAGTAGAAACGAAGAGATACTAATTGATCTAAAAGCACAAGGAAAGATTTGAAGGCTAGGGATGGTCCCCCGCACAAAGCAGCAGGCGAGGATTGGAGCCAGATTCGTTTTCAGCTGGCCGGGTATAATTCGGTCTGGTCCCGCTGACTTCAAGTGTTTAAACGAGTTTTTTTTTCGCCGAAGCAAGGCGGTGCCTATCCAGCAGGTCACAAAGCAGTGAACTTTCCCCAAACCCCAAATAGGAGGCTTTTCATTAGGATGCGNGGTTTAAACGAGTTTTTTTTTCGCCGAAGCAAGGTCACAAAAGGCAGTGAACTTTCCCCAAACCCCAAATAGGAGGCTTTTCATTAGGATGCGTCGCATGGAAAAATGGGCTCTGCAGAGAAGCTCGAGTGGTTGCTCACTACTCATAGTCCAAAGTGCACAAGGAACGGGAAAGTTCTTTTTCAAGGTTTAATCAAACAATTGGTCCCTAAAGTTAGTTAATGTAAAATTTCTTGTACCTGACATCATTTTTTAGCGGCTCGGAAAATCGAAAAAAGTGTTTATAGTTTTGCCTCACAGTTTGATTAAAAATATTTTGCACTGTGGCTTTTGACATACATATAATTGAAATTCCTAATACACATACTAAACACAATACACGCCGTGTCAAAATTATAAGCGCATCACATATACAGTGGTGGAAGAAATAACAGAAACTTTTTATTTTGACCAGTTTTGGCTATATTACTTTTGTTTATTCGATGTTTAATATATTTTTTATAAAAGTCTAGCACAATATATAATACATACCATACACATAAATCCACATTTCAAATTTTGTACGAAAATTATAAAAATTCAACAAATTTTACAAAATCCCCCAAAAATTTTGAACTTTTCAATCCGATTTTTTTTTTTAATGTTTGGTGTGCAGTTTTATAGCCCATTCAATTTTAGAAGATTAAAGTGCAAATTTCAAGATGCTAGAAAATCGCGTCGATTTTTAATAATTGTATTGCTGACGCTGCTAGGCATTTTCTTCTAAATAAAAAGAAATTTTGAGCATGGTCGAGCATATTTAATACTTTATATGGAAGAAAATGCACAACACCGTTAGCCAAAAAAAATATTAAAAATTAAGAATCTCATCCACCACTAACCTATTTAATTCTTCGTTATTTCATTTTAGTTATTTTTTATAAAAATATGGTTGGTTATATAAAATAACAAAAACAAATTTATAAAAATTAAAAACAAATTGTTTTTTTTTTAATTTTATTATACTAAAATAGAATGTGCTACAAAACTGCATAATCTAAATTTTTGCGGTTTCACGAAAGCATTTTAAGTGAAACTTTTATCTGTCAGTTTCTATATTGAATTGACATAAAAAAAATATAAAATTTTCACTTAAATTGCTTTCGTGAAACTGGCTATAAGAAGTTGAAAAGCGTGAAATTTTTAGTGAAATTCATAAATTTTTTAGCAGAAGCTATATTTTTATTAAAAAAAAAAATTACTAAAATAAAATAAAAAATAAAATTACTTTTAAAAATTGCCAAATTTGGTGCGCTTATGATTTTTACACCGGGTGTACATTAGGGATGTTAATTCTTTTCACTTTTTACGATGCCGGGATTTACGGGTTGTCATTATGACAAACCCCGGATCCCGGGATTTAGATATTAATTACATTTCAACAACTGAAATCGAAAAAATTGCTTCTATTTATCTCTCCTACCATAAAATAAATAATAAATAAATGGGTTTGAAACCTACTTTTTTTTAAGTGGCGTTTTTATTTTTTCGCGCTGACGTTAAGATTTATTTCAAAAGGACTTTGTAATTTCAAGGACATGACTAGTTCCAAAAATTATTTAAAAAATTCAACGCAATGTAGAGTAAAAATATGGGAACCAAGTGAAAGAGGAAATTTCTTTAGACTTAAAAAAACAAAATTTTTTTGATTCAAAAGGTAATTTTTTAAGCTGATGAAACTAGAAGGACGAAATTTTTATGATGTTATAGAGTTTATATAAGTCCTTACAAAAATAAAACTTTTAAAGGAGATTTTCAATATATACCAGTCCTTATGTAAATTTATTCTGATTATATAAGTCCTTAACATAAAATTTTTCTAAAAACAAATATTACGAAATTACAAAAATAAAATTCTTAAAGGAGATTTTCAATATATAGCAGTCCTTGTCCTTATGCACCCAAAATTTGGTCTTAATAAATTCTACAGAATTTTGTCTTTAATGTGATACCCGTACTTCTTCTCTAAGCACATTTCACTAATTTTCAAAATCGTTTTTGAATCACTGACGTCAGAGTGAAAAACGTAAAACGCAATTTTACTATATTTTGCCCATGGTTTCGCGAATATATTGATTTTTGTGTGTAAAATGAGCTAGACATTTATAAAAAAATATTAATTAAATATTAAATAAAACTATAAATATAGCCAATACCGGTCAAGAAAAGGAGTTTCTATTATTGCCATCAAGGTAAATAACAAATTCTCAAGATTCTAGGGACCTAAAAAAGGTCGGCATCCCGAGATTAACATGCCTAGTGTACATACATACATAATATACATAATACTAAATATTGTGCTCACCTTTTCTGTTTGATTGCCATCGTACTTGTCACGACTATCTGTTGCCCAACTGGCAAGTCCTAGAAGAAATTTCATGTTTGAAATTTAATTTTTGAAAATATTTAAATTGCGTGATTATTTTATTAAATGTTTTTAGTTCGATATGACTAGATATAGTGCATATATTAAGTACATATAAAAAATGTATATATTTTATTTAGCAGCGTAGCGTTACAGAAATCACAACTATGTAAATTTTCCGTATTGTTTCGATTTCTCAACGATCAACAAAAAATATTCCGCATATAGTACACTTATTCAAGATTGCACTAACAAACACTTTGATAGACTGTTTATTTGCATAACTGACGGACGGCTTGGCTAATGAACTGCTACATATTTTGTTTACTATTGAATATTATTTAGTCTTGGAAGTCCAAACAATGCAGCACATTTGCAAAATATTACAATGGAAAAAATTTATTTCTTTCAATAGCGCAGCAATGCCAAAGCGTCAACTCTGCGCTCACAACTCTACATGAATATACTAAGTAGAATAGATAGAATATAAAAATCAGCACAAAAACAGCACAGCCAACAATGAATAATGAATTAACAACACAACGCAGCGGGAGTGCGACACACTAAAATCAAAAATTCACAACTGAAAACTAAAAGCGCTAAGCTAATGAAGAGTGGGCATCGAAAAAGTTCTACATACATATATATGTATATGTAAATTGTTAGGTAGCCATGTATGTAGTATGTATGCGATTTAGGTGAATTGTACATTGTATATACAATACTTGCATGCATGCATCCATACATACATACATACATACATACATACATACATACATACATAAACACATATTGGCGCACATACACAATATTGCACTAAAATAATAAATATTTGCATAAATAAAGCGAGCAAAATTGAGTAGAAATGGTAAATGTGGTGCCTCGACAATTATTCAATTAATTATCTATTTTTTACTTATTTGTTTACAACTTTGAAATTCTCAACGCCACTTGGTTTCTGAGTAAACTACATACATACATACATACATATGTACATATTTGCAGACAACGTAAATGTCGCAAGCAAAACAAATCCGAAGAGAAAACAAAAACAAATACAAAGCAATTATAAAAACATAAATTCAGTTAGAGCGCATGAAAACAGAAACACACCCACCCGCTCGTACATAAATAAATTCACTTTAAAATACACAACAAAAGCAGTGGCTGTGCAGCGCACAAGGGTGGCCAGATGGCTGTTGGGCGATTGGCGGCAGGTGCCAGTGCCAGGCGGCGGCGGCGTATACGTCACCCGAAAGAATGAGAATGTTACGTATGCGACGTGTGGCACTCATATAGCTACAGCTGTTGGTGCAACACGTAGCGAGACGGCAGGTTCGCGTGCAATGTGCGCCACCCCACGCCACACGCCACGCCATACCACGCCACACCACTTACTTTCACTTACTTGCAAACAACTTTTTCTTCCACATTTAACACGTTTGTGACACTGTGAGGTCGATGAGACACGTTCAACAAGTTTCGCCTGCTCATTGCATTATTAGGCTGCATGGGCGTCGTATATATGTAGTATGACTCGCACTTGAACTTCAGCAACGTAGCAATCACGAGCGTTAAGCACTTAAAATAATGGTAACTACGCTTATTTCTACGACAGCTACAACAATGGTAATGCGTTAATTGACTTTAGACAAAGTTTAAACACTTGAAATTCATTAAAAGCTGGTATTACGCTCATTAAAGCTTATACAGCCAGTTTTGTAATCTACGCACAAAAATCAACACTCGAAACTAATGTTAGACGGATTATGTTGATAACACTCAAAACGAAAGATATTTTGCGCGTTACATACGATGACGACGATAGCAGTCGGTGACTGACTCAGATATCGAGCGGGGCGATTGTCGAAAAATAATGGCCGTAAGAGTTGGCACGATGCGGAAATTCTCAGCGATCAGCGCGCGAGCGAGCGCACATATGTACATACGAACGTGCTGAGAATTCAAAAATACCGGTCGAAAACGCTGCCACAATTCACAACAAAACAATACCAACGATCATCGGCGCGCGCCAAATGTGAATGCCAAAGAAAACAAGAATGAAAGAAGGAAAAAACGACGATAGGCACAATATGTAACCGTCGCTACAGAGCCACCACCAACAGCCGCAAAAGCCGGAAAATAAGTGCCAATAGAACGTAAAATTAGCAAATTCAGGCAAATCAAGTGGAAGTATTTAAAAGAGTAACGTACAATCGGAGAATCTCACAATATGAAGAGATAAATAAAAAGCGTTCGCGGCGGACGATCGCACAAATGCGAGGGGTGCACAAACAACCAAATCAACACTAAATCCACACTCGTAGTAACGTTAATAAGCGTCGCGACATACAAATATTTTATTTCATTGTATCTGAGTCCCGGCCAGCTTTGCGTTGGTAAAGTCAAAGTGCTGTGCCAGGTGACGAAATTGTATGGCGTCACCGTCAGCGTTGTGGTTGGCGGCGGCAGTGGCATTCATATTTGGGGTACAATAACTTACAAAAGATAAGAAATCAAACAATCAGTGTAGTATTATTGTCTACTGTGATAATTGTGCGAAAATTTAATGGGAAGTTAAGAATGGAATTACGAGTAATAACCGTTGAAAACGAATCAATTTTTGTAGGTGGTGGTGGGGATTGCAATTTCGTTTCAGGCAGATAACTATTTACTACTTACTTTTTATTAACACGTTTATATCAACTGCCTTTTTTGTGTGTCCAGATTTCAGTATAAACTTTGCGTTGCGTGAACTTTGCCATTGGCATGGGAATCGGTTGTCTTGTGAGTAATTTCTATACTAATGATGTTGGCTTTTGGCGTTTACATGCACAAACTGTGGCTGATGGCGCTGTTTTCAATAGCGGCATATATTGCTTACTAGCCTAACAGGGCAATTTTGGCTAAGAGAAAGTAAAAAGTCTTTCGCAAGACAAATTAATGGCAAGATAATTCGAAAGACCTTTGTTATTCTAGTCTTAGAAAAAAAGCCTTCTCATTCACCACATATGTGGTGAAAAGCTTTTTTGCCACTTGCTTGCGTCGCTCTAACAGTCGCAATAGCCGAGTGTAAATAGCACTGGTGTACTATTCGAGAGATACGAGTTCGAGTACTCGGGGGACGGATTTTTTATTCTTTTTTAAATTTTACCTTTATTTAATTTTTAAACTTCATAGTCTTAAAATGAAGGATACTAAAAAAAAAAACTTTAAAGACATGTCGCTAGCTTAGAGTGAAAAGTTGCTAAGTCCACTTTTTATGAAAACTCATATTTTGATATAGGAGGCTAGAGAAATTGAATACGCATCGTTTCGAAAATTATAAAGGTACTTGTTTTATTTTTTCCTCTTCATAAGCAATAAAAGGAAAATTTGCTAAGTCCAAAAGAAGCACCACAAATCCGATAAGGGCAAAATAATACGACATCTTTTAATAAATATCGAATCCTTCTGATTCTTATGGAGTTTTGCTTTGCTTTAAACGCGCAAAATGTTTGATTCAAAGTCTAGTTAAAGAAAATGGCTATAGGAACATTTTTTCCCCTCCTGTAAAATTTTTAAAATGGGATTTAGCAACTTTTCTTTCTAAGCTAGCGATATGTATTTATTTTGTTTTGACAAAATGTGTTTGAAGGATAGATAAATTCTAAAACGTACTTGTCGCATACTTGGCCGCATACATTTAGGCATACGCAGTGGAAGAGGAATTGAGGAATTGTGGTACAATTGATTATTACTTCCGATTATGCAAACTCCGGCCTTGCATACGTACGGTGACCATATTTATGAGAGTCGAATACGGGACAAAAAATAATTTTGCAAATTTTTCGATCCTGTTTTCCCTGAAACAGTATCCTTATAGTAACATCACAAATTTGTAGGATAATTTTCACGAGATTTTTACACCGTAAAATTTGTTAAATTTTAGTGCAATTTTAAGTCGGTAAGGCTTACCACTAATGTTTGGTATTTTTTTTTTTTTTTTTTTCACGGTGTTACCCATTTTTTTCATACAAAGTATGTTTGTTCGACCACTTTTTTTGAAAGAGAAGCAAATGAGCAGTATTTTCCCCTCGCAACTTATTGTACTCAATTTTAATGAGTTACAAAACTGTAAACCGAATTTTTTTCTAAAGATTCTAATTGAAAAGTTTGAAATTTTGGTGAAACGTCGCAGAATTAAGTTTTATAGTTTTTTGCACAAAGTTGGGAATTTGGTATTATATGGCTTTTGTTAGGAAAAGAGCCTTACTTTCATAAAATAAATAATAAACATTAAATAAACTAAGGAAAAATAGCCAAAACTTACTAAAATATCGAGTCCTAATTTCTATTTTGGCCACTGTATGTATTCATCGATTCGAATCACAGGCATTCAGATTAGAAAATAATAACTGTTTATAAAGAAAATTACGATTATATACCAACATCACTTAAAACTCGTTCATAGGCATAACAATTTAATGAGCTGTTAAGGCGTCGGAACACCGAATACGGGACAAATACAGGACATTAAAAGAAATACAGAGCATTTGGCGTCCCGTATAAAATAAATAAATTACCAGGACAATGGGCCAAAAAAGAGTGCTGTCCCGTATAATACCGGACGGATGGTCACCGTATGCATACGGCTTTGTACGTACATGTATACTACTCATTTGTTGCAACTGGTTTTGAGATTCGTAGATGGCTTTAGGCACAGGTTTAGTAGTCTATCGATAAAAAAGCAAGGCGAAAATTAAAAAATCACTGAAATCATTTTAACTGGGCCCGTTGATAACAGATGAACATACATGAACATATCGAGCCCTAACCGCCAAAATAACGTAAGCGACATTTTTTTCAAAATTTTCTTTTTGATGCAGAAATATTCCTAGAGCTTCTAGATACATTTCTGCATCAAAAAGAAAATTTTGAAAAAAAGGCGCTTACGTTATTTTGGCGGTTAGGGCTCGATATGTATAATATACATACATATGTATGGATGATATAATAGCCCTGATCCAATAGATACTTTTCGTGTAAAATCCTGAAAAAATGTTAAACAGCAAAATCACTCTCTGAAGTGAGAGTAAAAAGTGAGTAACAACAAAAAGTACGGGAACAAAAAAATCATCGGTTAGAATCTTGCGACTTCATTCACTACACAACTCTCATAAAAACCTCTCTCATTTACATGATTTTAGAGTACGGGATCCTTCCGGTAAGTACGTGTAAAAACCTGTAAGTTCATTGAGTTCTGAATCAGAGCTAATACAAGATTGCACAAAGAGAAGACGAGCGTGAAAAGAAATGCCGAACAAATGAATTTAGCTCCCAATTTTGCAAAGAAAAGATGGTATATCACATGTATTCATGACTTTAACGTAAACCCAGCGACAGATGAAGCAGAACCACAGATTATATTCCGAAAAGAAAAACTAAATTTAGGAATATATACAAAATAGAAATGCTCAAACTACAAGCTCAAAAACAGTGATTGATGCGGAGTTTTCAGGAATCATACCGATAATTTTATGTATTAAAAGAGGTAAAAATGAAAATGAATAAAAAAAAAATATATCAGCAAAATGAATAAAATTAATTTCTAGCTTAACCTACTTGTCTACATATGTATGCAAGAGGATGGGAAAGGTATTTTCAATCAAATATGAAGTTAAAATATATTTAAATAGCGTAATATGTGCAGCAGAAAAAAGTGACTACGGTTGCACAGAGAAGAAGCTTAATTTTTCCTCGAGTTGTGAAAATAACAAGCACAACCAATTTGACACCTAACGAGCTTTGATTGAGATTATATTTATATATAAAAGTACTTTTATGCTTTGCCGTACGCATATGTTTACACATCAAATTTCATGAGTACCTAGTACTCACGCCGTTTTTTATTTCAATTAATTTTTAGGTTTTTTTTTTGTAATTTTTTCATAATACAATTTTCTGTTAATTTTAAGATTTGGTTACTTTAAAAAATAAAATATTTTTTATTTTCATAAAATTTCTTTTGTTTTATAATTTTTTCTTTTATTTTAATTGACATTTTTTGTTTTAAGGTGAGATTTCTTCTATTTTTAGAATTTATTGTTTTAGAAACTAAATTTTGGGAACTTAATTTTTTCTTTAATAATTTTTTTTTTATCAAATTTCCTCTTTAGTTTTAACATTTGGATTAAAAAGAATAATATTTTTTATATTCATTTATGCAATTTTTAGGAACTTATTTTTTCATTTATTTAATGTTTTAATTTAAATTTCATTGAACTTCCTTATTTTATTTTACTTTCTTTTTAATTTTTGTTTACTTTAATCTTCATTTATTTTTTAGATTTTGTTTTTAACAAAGAAAAATATATATTTTTTATTTCATTTAATGCAATTTTTCATCTCCATTTAGCTTATTTTCAATATATATATATTTTTTTTAATTTTAATTTTTATTGTTTTAAAAAGAAAAATATAGATATTTTTTAATTTATTTTATTTTTTTAATTTTATTGCAAGAAGTCAAACAGAATAAAGCGAGTCCTTGGCGTTAGCAGATTTTTCAATTAATAGTCTTTCGAAAGGTATTCAGGATAGTTGCCAGATATTACTTCTCGAATATGTGGCAAGCCCAATCAAAAATATTTTCAAACTACAGTTGTTTTAAAACTCTTTCGTTTAACACTCGTATTTTAATAATTTATTTAACTCGTGTATCCTTTTATTTGGCGCTGTAGGCGCCAAAGCGATTTTGGCCGAGTTCAACAGAGCACGCCAGTCGTTTCTCTTCTGTGCCAACTGACGCCAATTGGAAATGCCAAGTGAAGCCACTTGCGTCTTTCCATCGCCGTGGCAGCCTCCGTCATCCTTTGCTACCACCTTCGTTTTCCGAATTGTATACTTTCAGAGCTGGAGTGTCGGAGTCCATTCGCACGACATGGCCAAGCCAGCGGAGCCGCTGTATTTAAATTCGCTACACTATGTCCATGTCGTTATAAAGTTCATACTGCTCATCGTTCCATCATCACGTATATCATTTACATCGAAGAAAATAGCTCCATAAAAAATTTAGCCGGTAGGTGGCGCAAGAGTCGAGATATTTGGAAAACCCATATTTACAGTCCGATTTGATTCATATTTAGAAAGCTTGCTTTAAAAATATTTTTTTTTAATATTAAGTTATTATCATTCTACAGAATTATGCCGTCAAAATACGAATTTCCTAGAAGTTTGCAACTTTTTTGTACTTGAAATCGTTCTCTGCTTTAAATTATCAACTTGTGTGTGCCATTGGTCTTACCAGCTTACAAACTCTTTAAAGCATTACAAAAATACACCTTGTACAAAAAATTAAGCAACAAAATTTTTGTTAAGATAACTTGTATATACATAACTCATATTAAAGTTATTAAGATAAACATGATTGAACGTTTAAAATATTGTACATATGTATGTGTGTATGTTACTTGTGTACACAGGTGTATGGGATCGTTTAAGAGTGTACCCTGCAGTAAAAAATAAAATTAAAAAAAAAACTTTTTAATATACCACGCTTTTATAAATGGACTTAAAATTATAAAAAATATTTCTCAGTCCCATAGAATTTGTTTTGATAACTTTTGATTTTGAAATTTAAGCAAAAGTCATTATAAACCAAGGCACAGGTCATGGTACAATAAAAACAGGTAGAAGCCAAATTGACATTAAACCTACAAAAGTCAAAGTTTTCGGGAGAGTAAAAATAAAAATGAGCGTGTGTAAGGAAAAATAAAAAATTCCATTTCACTGGTTGACGTTTTTAAGTAAATTTGAAGTTTAATTTTATTTATTTATTTTCTTTAGTTAAAATTTGTTAATTTGTTTGTTGTTTTCTGTCTTTGATTTATGAGTTGCAGTGTTGTTGGAGGGACTTTCCGGCATAAGGGTCATAGGAACAGCACTTGGCATCAAACGTGCCTTTCCTGTACCTCCTGGTGCATTTATGAAATCTGCTGCTTTAAAATGCTTAACGCACAGCAAGGCATCTGCAGCTCTACCCCACAGCTGCTTTCCCAACGCTTCTTACGCTAAGGACATTGAGGCACGTTAAAAAATTAGTGGCCTCTGATTTATATTTAACACCACATAAAAACAAGGCTTCAGGTGCTGCATTTTTAACACATACACTAAGTATAAGCCGCACAACACTACAAAAATTCAAATGTTAATTAAAATTTGTTTTTAACGAATATTCAAAAAAAAAACAAAAATCAAACGACATGACATTTAAAGCGTAACGAAATATAGGAAATAAAAGAAAACCAAGTTGAAGTTTAAAGGTTTGGTTCTCATGAGAGCAATGTCATTTTGGCTTCTACCTGTATTTATGTGCCTTGAATACAGGTAGAAGCCAAAATGACGTTGCTCTCATGAGAACCAAACCTTTAAACTTCAACTTGTTTTTCTTTTATTTCCTATATTTCGTTACGCTTTGAATGTCATATCGTTGGTTTTTTTTTTTTTTTTGAATGTTCGTTAATAACAAATTTTAATTAACATTTGAATTTTTGTAGTGTTGTGCAGTTTATACTTAATGTATGTGTTAAAAATGCAACACCGAAGCGTTGTTTTTTATGTGGTGTTAAATATAAAGCAGATACCATTTAACGTGCCTCAATGTCCTTCGCGTAAAGAGCGTTGCGAAAGCAGCTGTGGGCCAGAGCTGCAGCGAAATGCCTTGCTGTGCATTAAACATTTTAAAGCAGCAGATTTCATAAAGCACCGGGAGGTACAGGAAAGGCACGTTTGATGCCAAGTGCTGTTCCTATGACCCTTATGCCGGAAAGTCCCTCCAACAACACTGCAACTCATAAATTAAAAACATAAAACAACATACAAATTAACAAATTTTAACTAAAAAAATAAATAAATAGAAACAAAACTTCAAATTTACTCAAAAACGTCAACCAGCGAAATGTAATTTTTTATTTTTCCTTACACACGCTCATTTTTATTTTTACTCTCCCGAAAACTTTGACTTTTGTAGGTTCGATGTCAATTTGGCTTCTACCTGTTTTTATTGTACCATGATTATAAACCATTTATGAGATCCAGGGTTGCCGCACCACCAACCAAACCAATTTCTGAATCTTTTTTCTATCTAAGATCATGTCTTTGAAAAGCCAAATACATAATCGATAAGCATTCTATTCGTATGACTAGTCATCCGTTCGAGAGCATTTGTAAGTGCTTTGGATTTTTAGTATTAAATATAGGATATTAGATGTTGTTGCTGCATGCGATTATAAGAAAGCACGAAAATAGATCTTTTAAAAAATGCTCAAACTATAAAAAGGATTTCCGAATCAATCTTTGAAAAGCAAATTTGAAGCTAGTCTAGTTTAATTGTGGCAGGTATCTTAAACAAAGATATTCAATTTTAGAAACATACATACATACAGTGACTCAAAGAAATCACCACATATTGATTTTTTGTATGTATTCGTAATTATTTCCGAGCTAAATATTCTTGTTGTTTTTCTATAAAAATACCTTTAGCTTTACCAAGCTTTAACTAAAACGATATAAATCACAATTCCAATCTTTATACAAAGTGTAGGAAAATCCAACAAATTTTCGTCAATTCAATTTCAATTTTTTAATCTCAACCTTTATAGCCCATACATTTTTAGTCTCATGAAATGCAAGTTTCAAACGGCTAAAAAATCCCATTGAGTTTTGAAAATTCCTTTGATGACGGATATTTGCACTTTTTTTTATATCAGCATGATTTTCTTATGAAATAAAATGCGGGAGACCGTTAGCAACAAAATTTCAAAAAATCAACGCCAGTTTTTGTAAATTACACTTGTATAGTAAAAAACCGCAAAAGCAGCCTTTAAAAAAAAATCTCAAAAATCTACCGGATTGTTTAGCCGTTTTAAATTTGCACAGATTAAAAAGTTGAAATATTGATAAAACTTTTATGGTTTTGGTTAAAGCTTGGACGGTATTTTTATAAAAAAAAAAAATATAAAAAAAATTTCGCTGGAAAAAATTGCTGTATTAATGTATTTAACACGCCCAACTTTTAATACATTGCTTGTAATCGAACACTTCTCGCATAAACTATTTAAGATTAAGCAATTAACACCTTTCAGACGCAAACTATGTACANAAAATTGCTGTATTAATGTATTTAACACGCCCAACTTTTAATACATTGCTTGTAATCGAACACTTCTCGCATAAACTATTTAAGATTAAGCAATTAACACCTTTCAGACGCAAACTATGTACATACAGTGAGCGTCTGTGAAAATCGTACAGTAAATTGTTTCCCCCCCCCCCTTTTAATATGTTGTTTAATTTAAATTTTATTAATTTTTAATAAAAATATATGTAGTTCACACTACAACAAAAGTTTATTAAATTCAAAGTTCCTAAGCACTAACATCAGGTTTGGCCGGTAACATATACATACATATATGTGTAAAGGCCAGAACACCAAGTGGTTGATTCACAACGAATAACTGCCA
>NW_016159341.1:0-22448 GCF_001687245.7 Rhagoletis zephyria | reverse complement strand
GTTTATTCAACTTAAGTACAGTAGGTATACATATGTACTTAGACACGCAACCGAGCTAATTAAACATCAAACATTCAGTGGATACTAATATGCATACATACATATGTTTGTAGACATGTATATTTATATGTACATCTGTATATCAAACCAAGAAGGCAATAGCATTGGGAAAAATGCTCACTTGTTTTTACTAGTCCATTTAATTTATAGTTTCCCGTGGATGAAAAATAAATGAGTTTCGTTTCAATTGCCAATGACCATGACCTAGGCGAGAGCCATGGGAAAAATGGCAGCGTTTGGAATCATGTACAATTTAAAATGAAAATTGCGTGGTATAAATGTTCTAAGCTTATTCCTTGTGCATTTGTTTATATACTTACACTTACTTACTTACTTACTTACGTACTTGCTTATGTAAATATGTATGAGCCAACAAAGCCTACAAAATTATTTCGTTATCATATTTCTTCAATTTGTTGGCTTGTTTCTTGAACAAGGTAGGGTTTATTTATTGAAGCGAGAACAAATATTTAACAGCTACCATAAAAACCCCTATGTATGTGCATATGTTTAGTATTGTCAAGCACCTAAATACGAAAATTATATATTTGATAAAGGCACTTATCAGTTCGAATTTATACCGAAAGAATTTATGAAGTGCGTACGTATAAATACATGGTACTTATGTATATTTACATAAATACATACAGTGGCTGGAAAATAAATAGGGACACACCATTTTAACCAATTGTTCCTATTTTGCTTTTGATTATTTAATATTTATTATCTTTTATAAAAGTATAGCACATTATCTAACAAAAACTATATAAATTCATAATTCAAACTTTGTGCAAAAATTATAAAAATTTTGCAAAATTTCAAATAAATTTCCAACTTTTTAATCAGATTTTTTAGAATTTTTTTGAGTGTGTAGTTTTATAGCCCATTAAATTTTAGTAGAATGAAGTGTTAAGTTGCTAAAAAATCGCGTTGATTTTTGGCGATTTGTTTTACCGAATTTTCTTCCATACAAAGTATGCTCGACAATTTTTTTTTTTTTTTGTTAAGTGCAAAACACACAATAAAAACTATCAAAAATCAGTGCGATTTTGTAAAAAATCTAACTTGCACTTTATTGTACTAAACTTGAATGGGCTATAAAGCTGCATACTCAAAAAAAAAATCCTAAAAAATCTGACTAAAAAGTGGAAATTTATTTTAAATTTTGCTGATTTTTTATAGTTTTTGCACAGTGTTTGAAATATGAATTTATATGGTTTTGTGACATAGTAAGCTATACTTTTATAAAAAATAATAAATATTAAATATTAAATAAACAAAAGCGAAATAGGAAAAATTTATTTAAATGTCGTGTCCCTATTCGTTTTTTCTCCACTGTATGTACATATGTTATTACAAGTGATGGTATTTGTAAAATTAAAATTTTGCTGATGAAAGTGGCACTATTTAAGAAAAATTTATAGTACCCCTGCAAACCAAAGTTCCCAAAATCTTAAGGNTCATTTCTGTAACGATTTTTTTACGAATTTTCAAAGAAAATTATATGAAGTGGTTGACACAGCTCGTAAAGAAATTTCTGTACGAAAAATAAAGAAAATTCTTGAAAAATTTATTTTATTTTAGAAAATTCGGCAAAAAATCGAATTAAATCTTAACGAATTCTTTAAAATTTCTTTACAATGCAGAATACTCTGAAAAAATGGTTCGCAGGGACAACATTCGAGTATACGTGCATTGGTAATTTTGCTTTTTCTAAAATGCTTTGATGGCATGTTTATAACAAACGCATATTTTTAGGAAATATATTATATGTATATGTAAATGCATATGGAACAAGTACTTTTTAAGCAAAAAACAAAACAGATCTTAATTCTTATATATACATATATATTGCATGATCCAACGATCGGATATACACCAGATTAGTATGGGACCACCTCTGAGACACTACCTTTCCGATGCAAAAATCGGTTGACGTGGTCCAAAGTTATGCGGTAACATACATACATAAAAAATAAAAAAATAAATACAAAAAAATAAAATGTTTCGACGAACTGATACCTCCTCCTTTTTTGGAAGTCGGTTAATAAATGGAAACAAGAGTTATGTATAAAACTGCATACCTAAAAATTCAGATCAAAACAGTTTAAAGTTATGAAGTTATGTATGATGAAAATTTGTTAAGTTTTCCTAAATTTTGTATAGTTTGAAGCATCGATTTATATGGTTTTGATTAATAGAAAAATAATAACAAGTTTAACTTAGAAAGAGTGGTTCAACCAGACTGAATTTTTTTACAATGGCTATGAGCTGCGTACTTGCACCACTCAATGGGCTACGCGTTATCTTACAGCCCTAATCACTAATTTAATTGAGGGAAAGCAACGATAGTTTTACAGTGCAAAGTACTTCATTGTAACGGATATTTAAGTGAGTTTGGTGCGGACAAAGGCACCATAGAAATGCTAATTGTGAATATTGATTAATATCTAGTGTCCAATTGTGATAGGTAGTTGGGCTCGCTGATTGTTTGTGTTGTTCTAATACTCTTGTTTATTTGCATATATGAATGTATTTACTGTTTTTAGGTTGGCTGTTTTAGCATTTATAAATTTAAACGAAGCCAAATAGAATCGCAACTAAAGTTTATAAAGAGTTCACCAATATTCTAATTATTACATATGTATGTATGTGTGTTCAAAATTACCTCCAGTTTGCCGCAATCCTGCACTATTAGGCGGAGTTATGCTTGAAACACCTACAGCACCGGCGCTGACACCCAACGATTGATTGGATGCTCCCATAGACAGCGATATTTGACTTTGCAGGTGCTGGCGCAGTGTTTCGGCTGCACCAGTTGGTACACTGCTTGATTGAGGCACGGCTGAATTCGCAGCACCCGCACTGCCTCCACCACCCGGGGAAGATGAGTCATTTCCGGTCATTGCATGCTGAGTCGCAACTGAAGCTGAACTGCTACCAATGCGTATTGGTGTACTGCTTGTCGTCATCAAATTGCTGATATTGGGGCCGC
This sequence comes from Rhagoletis zephyria, assembly GCF_001687245.7. NCBI lineage: Eukaryota > Metazoa > Arthropoda > Insecta > Diptera > Tephritidae > Rhagoletis > Rhagoletis zephyria. Next base: position 19,393 of record NW_016159341.1, on the reverse strand, counting down.
CGGAGCCAGATGGTGTTTGCGTCATGCCAAAAGAAATATGTGTAGTTTACTTTTGGAGGTTGGCGAATATGCCCACTATATAGTTGATTAAGGTATTAGTGTAAACAATAAACTGCAATACATCCAGTCACTGATTTTAGTTTCTTTTTTCCTTTATTATTGTATAAAGTTATTTTTAAATTTTATTGATTTTACTTCCCACAGTGATCTATATACTTCAGTTGAATAACATTACACCGCTATTTGCTTAGCACTTTCACATTTGTTGTTGTCACTATATTCACAAATTAGAATACTGTTTAGTTATATTTATTAATTTTTCCATCTTCAGCCCCCCGGGTCCACCTAAATATACCAAACGTATCCAAAAGCAACCGAATTCAACGACTCAACCAATTCCAAGACCAATTCCAATGAACGTCCAACATCAATGCAAAAAAGCAAAATACCAGAGTTGCTATTTGGTTCAGTATGGTGAAAATCTATTGACAATGGATTAAGTTGTCATGGTGTAAAAGCCAATACATATGTCAGAGTTGTATAACTGTGAAATTATTTAAAATTTTAATCCTAAAATATTTACAATTTAGTGTGGCTTTGTGGCTTATATGTTTTCAATCTACCATGCCTACCATGATAAAAATATAGTAAGGTAGAACCGCTGAGAGTCAATTTTAAAATTCTTGACGTTTCCAAACAATTTAATTTTTAAATTTACTCACAAACTCACACACACATTTTCATTTTCAATCTCAAGCAACAACAATTATGAACCATTTAAATTTTTTATTTTCACTTTTATATGATTTTGTTGGCAAACTTCAAAAAAAAAAAAACATTGCCGACAAATTGAGAGAACGGTTCTACCTTGCTATGTTTTTATCATGCAATCTACAATCATTAAAAAAAAATTTCATTTCACACGGCAAGGTGGTAAATACCTAAATGAAAAACTGAGAATGCTGAAGTAAACAGGCTTCAATACTGAATTCGCTGCCAGATGAATGGACACTTTGCTATGTGTGCATTCTTGAATTCGCTTCCAATCAAATTTATACACTAATAAGGGCCGGTTGTTCAATGTCTGGTTATCACTACCACTACACTATCGACGATTTCGACATCAAGGCTCTGTTATGCATACTTGGCATTGCTTGAGAGTTGTCACATAAGGAATCTGTTAAATGAGCTTCGCGTGTAAAGCTGAAATTAGTCAAGAACGTAAACCTACCGGTACGTAAACCCGAGTCAGCTGACACGATCTGTCTTACCAAAGCGCCATGTAAATGAAAACTCAACACCGCAGAATTTTTCTGTAGTTGTAGCCCGTAGCGCAGAAATCTGCGGAATTTAGATTTTTCCGTGTCAGCTGATTTCTCCTTCTTTAGATGGTTGCCACTTCGTCAGTTTTTCAGATGGTAAAAAAGTTATAAGTTCCTATTCCAAATACGTTTAAAATATTTGAAATTTACTATTGAATAAGGTTTTTTGTTAAACACTAAGTAGTTTATATTAAGCTACGATCTATTATAGCACCAAAAATTGTAGTTGAAAGGGTAAGTTTATGAAAAGGCATTGAAGAGTGGCAACAGTGTAGTAAGCAACACTGAGGGCTCTAGTAATCGACAAAATTCTGCGTATACAGACTGCGTTTAAGTATACGTTCTGCGTTCTCGACTAATTTCAGCTTAAGCGGTTACCCAACGCACAGCATTACATACGTAAAAGTCTGTTGGATTTTGATTTCTACGTAAAAATGGTATAGCAGTGCATGCAATGCCAAGTATGCATAACAGAGCCTTCATGCATGTAACATGTGATCGATAAAGCAGTAGTTGTGCTTAACCGGAGCTTCTACCTCCGATTTGTGCTAATCAGACATTGAACAACCGGCCCTAAAAAAAATGTGTAAGTTTAGATTACGGAATAATGGGTTGTATTAGCTTTACAACGATATTGACATAACGTCGCCTAGGTAAAAGATTGTCGTAAGCGCCATTTTGACGATTTTTAGTTGTAGATGCAGTTATATATTTTGAAATAAGGTCTTTCGATTGTTGCTATCAGTTATTAGATATCTCCTTTAGTTTCCAAGATATTGACTACAACTTTTACGATAATTCAGTAAAAATTTAGTTGGTGATGCAGTCATATTAAACTAGTCAATATCTTAAAAATTGCGTTCTTTAACCGAGATATTGAGTAGTGTCGTTAATTTGGTAGAAATTTTGTCGCATTTCATACAATCTGACGGCCAAATTGTGGACAAGTGGAGCTTACGGCAAAATTTTACTAAAGAAAATCCTACATAAACTCAAAACTAATTAACAATAAACATTAAAAATTAAATAATTTAAGAATTTTGTGAACTAGTAATATTTTCAGAGATTTTGGAGAAAATCTATCTTCGCATTTTTAGAAATTGTATTCCAAACTTCAATCCCGATTTCCCACAACCTGCCGAAATTAACATACGACAATTTTTTTTTACCCAGGCGACGATAAGGTTTTTGAAAACGATCGATAGGACGATAAGGCGACCTCGCAAACTTCAGTGTTGCCGAGGGGCCCAAATTTTATACTTAAATATTTGATAAAATAAATAAAAATAATAATGAAATTAGAACCGAATAAAATAAATGAATTTCATCCCCTAACTGTTTTGACATAGGTTTTCTGCTAATTTTCTGCATTTTTAATTGTATTTTAGCAAGAGAGACAAGATGGCGGGATGTTATGGAAAATACTGCGAAACAAAAATTGCTTCACAAAACACTGGTTGAGCTGTCAAACAGACAGTTTACGCTCCTTTTCATAAAGGGGGCGTTCCATTAAAGGCCTGTATGCAGCTCTCAAGAAAAGCAAAAACTCCATATAAAATGACGTACAAGAAATGGCTAAGAAATTTTCTTGAGTCAAATTTCCTTAAGGCAGTACGCAGTTTTTAAGAAATTTACTATGCTTTCTACTACGGTTTTCTAAAGTTTTTTGTGAAAAAAGAGCACAAGGCAACCCAAGTTTGCAACAGAAATATATGCCCGTTCCATTATTTCTTGAGGAAAGAGTGAGGCAACAGGCTGTGAAGTATCAAAAATGTCAAAATTCCCATAAGTTTACGAGTTTTACACTGTTAAAGCCCTGTATGCAGCTCTCAAGAAAACGGTCAAGAAAAAATTGCCATTATTTCGCGTGTGTGTCCAAGGACACTGCTGCAAGCCGCGTTTCGAACGCGTCAATAGAGAGGAACATTGAATGTTCGAAAAATTCGCAGCGACGGAATCGTGCAAGTGTGCGCTAGCGCATTAAAATGTATGGGTAGCATTGTTGTAATTTTTGGGCTTGCGGATTCGCAACGACAGAATCGCGCCAATGTGCGCTTCGCTTTAAAAAAATTTCATTTCACACGGCAAGGTGGTAAATACCAGAATGAAAAACTGAGAATGCTGAAGTAAACAGGCTTCAATTCTGAATTAGCTGCCAGATGAATGGACACTTTGCTATGTGTGCATTCTCGAATTCAGTTCCAATCAAATTTATACACTAAGAAAAATATGTAAGTTTAGATTACGGAATAATGGGTTGTATTAGCTTTACAACGATATTGACATAACGTCGCCTGGGTAAAAGATTGTCGTAAGCGCCATTTTGACGATTTTTAGTTGTAGATGCAGTTATATATTTTGAAATAAGGTCTTCCGATTGTTGCTATCAGTTTTTAGATATCTCCTTTAGTTTCCCAGATATTGACTACAACTTTTTCGATAATTCAGTAAAAATTTAATTGGTGATGCAGTCATATTAAACTATTCAATATCTTAAAAATGGCGTTCTTTATCCGAGATATTGAGTAGTGTCGTTAATTTGGTAGAAATTTTGATCACACTTTGTCGCATTTCATACAATGTGACGGCCAAATTGTGGACAAGTGGAGCTTACGGCAAAATTTTACTAAAGAAAATCCTACATAAACTCAAAACTAATTAACAATAAACATTAAAAATTAAATAATTTAAGAATTTTGTGAACTAGTAATATTTTCAGAGATTTTGGAGAAAATCTATCTTCGCATTTTTAGAAATTGCAGTCCAAACTTCAACCCCGATTTAGCAAAACCAGCCGAAATTAACATACGACAATTTTTTTTTACCCAGGCGACGATAAGGTTGTCGAAAACGATCGATAGGACGATAAAAAAATAAATTAATTTCATCCCCTAACTGTTTTGACATAGGTTTTCTGCTAATTTTCTGCATTTTTAATTGTATTTTAGCAAGAGAGACAAGATGGCGGGATGTAATGGAAAATACTGCGAAACAAAAATTGCTTCACAAAACACTGGTTGGGCTGTCAATCAGCATGATGCAATAATACAAGGTGGTATCAGTTACCATGGTATCAGTTGTGACAGCTCGATTTGACACTACCTTAGCTCAGTAGAATGAGAAGAAAAACGGGAAGAAATGAATCCCCAAATGGGGGAAAAATATAAAATTTCACATTTTCTCCTTAACAAAATTTGCTTTTTTATAGTGTATTCGTTATGAAATGAAATAAAATAAGATAAAATACCTTTTTAAGAAATCAAAGTGTGTATACTGAGAAAAAATAAAAAGCATTCAACTATATTATTGGGCAAAGAATAGTGAAAGAAGGAACACTGTTTCACGTAAGGTAGTCAATATGGCGGAATTAGAGCGAGAAGTTGCCAACTGATAACACCTTGTATTATTGCATCATGGTCAAACAGTCAGTTTACGCTCCTTTTCACAAAGGGGGCGTTCCATTAAAGCCTCATAAGTTTACGAGTTTTACACTGTTAAACTCTGGAATTCAGTAATTCCATGATCCAACTACACAAGACAAGATGAAAAAATTTTTTTTCACTCGGGTTCTTCCATAAAAAGTATGTTCGACAATTATTTTTTGTATGGAGAAAATGAACAACACCTTCCACTCACAAAGCTGCCAAAAATCAACGCGATTTTTTAGATACTTCAAACTTGTACTTTGTTATACTAAAATTGAATGGGCTATAAAACTGCATACCTAACATTTTTCTCAAAAATCTGAATAGAAAGTTGCAAATTAGAATGCAAATTTATTAAATTTTCCCGAGTTTAGCACAAAGTTTAGAGATTTTGTTTTTATGGTTTTGGTGAAGTACGAACTATTTTTTTATTAAAANAAAGCTGCCAAAAATCAACGCGATTTTTTAGATACTTCAAACTTGTACTTTGTTATACTAAAATTGAATGGGCTATAAAACTGCATACCTAACATTTTTCTCAAAAATCTGAATAGAAAGTTGCAAATTAGAATGCAAATTTATTAAATTTTCCCCGAGTTTAGCACAAAGTTTAGAGATTTTGTTTTTATGGTTTTGGTGAAGTACGAACTATTTTTTTATTAAACATTTTTTAAAATAAACTAGAATAAAGAACTTTGCATGTATTGCGAAAAATTCTCCTTGCCAATACTTTTGTCCGGCATATAAAAAGACCATTTAAAAATAAAATTAAGTTTTGCATTTGATAAGACCGCTTTTATTGTTTTTGCGAATCAAACTTAAGAACGCAATACAATTAGTGGATTCTTATATACAAATCTTATCGATTTATCCGTATTTCTAGTTTTGCATGCATATTTTTGTTAATTTTTGTGTAATAGTATAAAAAATAAATATTGTAAATGTACTAAGAAAGCCCTAGAAATATGTTTGTGAATTAATAAACACACATGTACCAGTATTTGTCTTTTCCAGTTGTTCCCCATTGAGAACAATACTAAAGTTTGCCACGCCTGTTTGTGCCTTTTCTAAGTTATAAATTGAATTGAATACGCAACCAAGGGTAAAAATTTTTGTAAGCATATTGTTTTCATGCTAATTGGAGTAAGCTGCTGAAGAGTTTCGTTGATTTCTCGCAACTGTAGATTTTTTACTCTTTACAAATCATGAAGTTTGTTATACATACATACATATGTACATATGCAATTAATTTAATTTTGATTGAGTTGAATTTGCTAAGCAAGCTTTTTAAACTCTAGCTTTTTTTAAAGACACTGTGGGCTCTTCAGTTGCCACCTGCTGTATAAGTGCTGTTAATCATCAAAATCTATATCAGAATCATCAGAGTCATAGCCACTACGTATGGTCTTGTTCAAACGGTTAATATACGCCTTCTTCTTTACATCAGGTGGTGTCATAAGGTCGCCCTGCAAATAATTGAAACATTAAAAGCTCTCTAGCTCATACCACAGAATGCATCTTACCTTGTAATCAATTGCACCAGATTGTGCTATTCGCCATTCCAACATATCTGTTGAGAAATCATCGCAGTTACCCAAATCGGTAAATCCAACTATGAAATCCTTTGTTTTACTGTCCTTAACTAATGCAATAGTGGGAATAACTTTAATGCGCAGTCTTTGCGTTAAGAAAGGTGACTTCTCAGCATTTACTTTGCAGAATTTCGCTTCAATATGTTTAGTAGCAAGTATTTTCAAATGCATATCCACAATGCGGCAGCGCTCTGTGGAGTCACGATAAAAATGACAAACTATATTTGGAGACTTTTTCGAAACCTCGAAAAATTCCTTTTCATCGGCCAACTCGCTGTATGTCCCATGACCCTAAAGTAAAGAGGTTATTGAAACGATGTTAGCTTTTTACCTAATGGTAACTACATAATTAAAAGATAACGCCCACATTTTTCAACCACTCCTGCTTTTTACGATTCAGATCTTTCATTTCTTTGAGACGTTGTTCCCTTATTGATTTCAAGTCATCTGAGTCCAAATTGCCCAACTGATCTAGCTGCTGATCTAACTGCTTTTCAATCAGTTCAGTTGCAGTCAACAATTGATTTTCCAACATGTTGGCCATTTCCTTAGATCGCCGCAGAGCGTATGTAGATATACAAGCCAGAAAACCGGCGTGGCAGGTGCAAGTATTATTGAGAAATAAGCAAAAGGGAAGCAAGCGCAGTTGTCGTATTGCAACTGGTGTGGTAGTGTTTAGCGAAAAATACACTAATTACTCGAAAATATTGTATTTTTATCGAAAGCACTCTAGTTTTTTAAATTTTTTGCGATATTCAGTTAAGTTTACACACGAGAACGGAAAACATTTGTCACCTCAAGTGATGTGAATAGTATCGATTATCGAATAGAATATATTTGATACTGTTGGGCAATTTGAGTATTCGATTAGTATTGAAAAAATTATGTCGATACTCGATGATTGATCATTAAGGGCCGGTTACTCAATGTCTGGTTATCACTAATCCGCGGTTAAACATCGTTATCGACGTTATCGAAACCGTGTTATATGCATGGAGACCAAGACGTCGATAACGATGTTTAACCGCAAACTAGTGATAACCAGACATTGAGTAACCACCCCTAATGGGCTGTTTTTGCTTACGCGTAAAAGCACATTTAGCGCATTTAGCTCTAAATGCTACTCTAAATGTACATTTATCCATACAAAATTCGTCACCTAAATGCAACTAAATGCAACTCCATTTTTGCATTAAGAATCTAAATGCTAAAAGCAACCCTGTGATCTTCCAAAATTTCCACGATTCGAACATGGTTTAAAGAGAAAAAGTGGCAACATTGCTTTTTCGAGTATACAGTTGCTAGCTGCGTTTCAGTGATCGCCGATCGAGATTTCTTTTATTTTACATTACATATTTGGATAAAGAAAAGTTAAGCAAATTCAACATCGATGTGATGCTGATATAAATCTGGATCAATTTGTGATTAACTCTGTTTGGTTTGTTTCCTATTTAAGTGAGGAAATTTTAATTGACAGCACCGACAAATGAATATATACACAAACAAATGTTTGGTTATGGTTATAACAATTCAAGTTTTTGTATTGAATTTTTGGTTTAAATTTTATTTTTTCCCTTTCAGTAGGATTTTTGCAGATTTTCTTCTGCGTGAGAATTGATCGTAATATATGCGGATCTAAATAAGAGACCGGAACACGGTTGTTTGTCAAAAGCGTACGATTTCGAACTCGCGTAAATGCACATTTGCTAAATGCTATAGCATGAACGCTCTTCGAAAACATATGTTCGAAAGTGCTAAATGCTGCATTTTAAATGCAGCAAAAACGCTGCATAAGGGCGGGATGCTTAGAGCCCAGTTGACACTAATCGTCGATTAAACATCGTTATCGACGTTACCGAGACCGTGTTGTGTGCATGGAGTCGAAAACGTCGATAACGATGATAATCGATGATTAGTGTCAACCAGGTTTTGAGGAACCAGCTCTGTCAAAAGGCAATAGAAGCCAGAGAGCCGAGTACGGGAACGCTTTCTGGCAAATTCCTGTAAATTCTTGCAACTTCTTGCGAGTTAGAGAACGCAACTTATATTTTCATAGAGCGTCGCCAAAGTACTGTAACGGGTTGCAAAATACAATTTTGAGGAGCAGTGTTTCAAAATTATATTTTACCGGATAACAACGTGCATCAAACAAACGGAAGTTCTCTTTGGAGTGATTTTGATAAAAACTCTAAGTAAGGCCACAAAAGTTGTTTAGTGTCTGCCACGGTTGAGGGTAATCAATATTTACTGGAGAGACACCGAGATCCGCTCGCGTGGTGGAAAAATGGGAAAATATATCCCCAAATACACATTTTTGTGTTTAATTAATTATTATAAAAAACTTCGGTATTTTTTTTTAAGATTTTTTCATTGGGCGATATTTCTAGAGAGCTAAACAACATAGAAACATAAAACATAGAAAGGAAGTTAACGGCCCTAAGAAAGAAAGAAGCTGGTGAAATTAGTTATGTATTTTATTTATTTTTTTTTTGGGGAATAATTAAATGTTGAATCTGAGCAAAAAAGCTAACGTGCTTCGAGCACTCTAAATAATTAAAGAAAATTTCAATAATTTCAAATTGAAATTAAATAAAAATACCTATATATTTGTTTTTGAATTTGGTAAACCTTGGCATTTAAGAACAATTTCAAATTACGACTAAAAAAAAAAAATTGTTATGTTTTCATTGAGGACTAGTCTGGTATTTAGAAATATAACATTGTTCACATAATAACATAATTTAGAGCTTTTAATGCATGGACTGCAGATGGGCAATTAAGGAGCAAATGGCAGCGGAGAGCCCCATCGCAAAGGTATACTAGGCACAATGCAACAGCTTAAAGTTGATATCTGGCTGTTTGCAAAGGGTAAGAGTTCCGGACGTTGTCAAGGGATTCCACAATGGTCCCAGTGGAGGGAACCTGGGAGTCACGAAGACCCTGAAGAAGATAAAACAGAGGTTATTTTGCGTTGGTTGTCGGGAATCGGTCGCAGAGTGGATTGCTAACTGTGCGGAGTGTATTGCAGCAAAATCGAGAAGTCATGGCAAGATGAAGCAGTATAACTCAGATGCACCATTCAAGCGGATACGTCCTTGTGGTTATGGACTACTTTAGCAAATGGCCGGAGGTGGAACGGTTGCACCGAACCCTGAAAGAGCATTTGCGGAAAGTCGTGGACAAGAATGAGAAAGATTGAGATGTCCACATACGCTTGTTCCTGATGAGATACCGGTCAGCTGTGCATGAAACCTCGGGTGAAACTCCTGCCAGGGTAATATTCGGCACTGAACTCCGGTTGCCTAGTGACCTGGAATTTGGAGTAAGTGGTTATGCATTAAGAATTGGGAAAGAGACGTCCAACATCCTAGAGGAAGAACTGAGAGAGATACATGCTCTAGTGAGACAACGGATGCAAATTATGAGTGACAAGATGAAAATTTAGTGTTGCTGTACAATCCCCAACGGAGGATAGGTTGTCAAACGGCTGAATGACGTAGTGTATCGAATCCAGTCCGTCGTGAAAAAAGATGAAGGTGGTCCACTTTGAAAGGCTTGCAGACTTACTTGGAAGGCAGTGTGGCGAATACTGCGGCAACGCGAATCGAACAACAAGAAAATGACAGAATGTTAGAGGAACATCGTAGAATACTCGACAGCAGGAAAAGTCAAGTGGATGAATGCTGCGAACAAATTCAATTGATAGCAAAATGGTGATAACAAAACCCATTTGAATCACACATTGTTCCATTTTGGGTTGTGCAGGATAGGGAAGGGTACATATGTACCCTTATATATGTAGAAAATCATGGCATACGAATTGAGAGAGTGAATTCATATTGTAATGTTTTTATCTTGTTGTACCTACTATTGTATTAATAAAAAAGAATACATATAAAGATTGAAAATAAATGTAAATACAAAACGGCTGATATGCACTTTGACACTTTATCAATTTTTATCCGAAGAAAAAGTAAGGCCTGTTTCGGGCAGGAAGAAGAAGACTTTTACGATCCAATACGATCCAACTTTAGCTCTCTATTACCCATCCCGTTGAGTACCGGGATGATTTCTGGGCTATTTTGGGCACCCGCGGGATCCCGCGTTGCATACGGAAAGAACCTATTTTGTTGAGTACGGGAATGATTTCTGGGCTGTTACCGCAGAACTCCACAGGCAAACATCGATGGCCTACCAACTGTCATTTTGATGAACAATATGATTGCAAGTTTTTGTGTGTGGGCACTTTGATGTTTCGAAAATAAGCATTTGCCGCATGACGCCACCAGACAACATTCTCTCAATTTCAGTGTTTAAAAACATTTAAATCTTAAAAAAAAATCCTGAATAATTTCCTAAAACGTAATCATAAATAATCCCATTTACATAAGCATTTGCCGCATAACGCCACCAGACTACATTCCATGATAAAAACATAACAAGGTAAAACCATTGAGAGGCAGTCTGACGTTTGCCAACAATATAATTTTAAAATCAAAACTCAAACTCACACACACATTCTCATTTTTAATCTCAAACAACAACAATTGGGAACAATTAATTTTTTTTATTTTCAATTTTATATGATTTTAAAATGTTGGCAACCGTCAGAAAAAAATTATGGCCGACGAAATGAGAGAATGAATTTACCTTGTAATGTTTTTATCATGCTACATTCTCTCAATTTCAGTGTTTAAAAACATTCAAATCTTTAAAGAAACTTGCTGAATAATTTCCTAAAACGTAATCATAAATAATCCCATAGGGAACATATTTTTATTTTGATTTAATAAATAATAATAATAAATTTCATCGATGTTACCACTAGCACCCTTTTTTCAAATGAAAATATGGCTGTCAAACTATCGAATTGCCTGCAATAGATGTCAAGCAATAAGCGCTGACATATATTGCAGCCAATGAGAAATAAGCGGCCTCCAGTGGAAATATATTTTTTTTACATGGTTATCACGACATCAGTGTTTTCCTGTGTTGCGTGCGGGAAAGCACCCATTTTAACCCCTGTGTAGCTCCTGCCAGTTGACATTCTCCACAACAGCTGTTTCCGTCAGCTGAGAGTTCATCCGGATAGATGAAACTATCTGGCGTGGCTGCCAAGTTCAGTCAAGAAATGTCACCCGGTGTCTAAGTATTAGTTGAAGTTAAATTTTTGTCTTATCGAGAAAAATTGGGTACACAATTTTCATAGAAAATAAATTGCCTTATGTTTTTTTAAGAGATGTGTCGATATCTGTGTAGAAGTTGCGGTAGCTCTACGTTGCAAATTGTACAGTTAATTTTTTAAGTGTGCATGGGAACTCTGGCCGTGTTAATGGTATTCATTCTGTTTTTCCTATTATCGAAGTTTTTTTGCATTGTTTGGAGCAGTTTGGAGGAAGTTTTGCGTTTCTTGCTTCAATTTGAAGCCTTCTCGTTAAAATCTCAGCATTTTGTTGAAATTCATAAAAAGGTAAAGCCGTTTTTGTTCAAATCGTAATAAAAGTTGTTTGTAAATGGTCTTGTTAACGGGAGTAGGTAAGCAGTTATTTCTGGGTAAGTACAAAAAGTAAGATTTCGGCCTACTTTTGGAGAAACATCTGAATTATAGCCCTCATTTTCCTGGTAATTTGCCTAGCACTACTTTGTAAATTTATGTAATTTTTACTCTATGCATCCATAAGACCGGTGAAAGAAGTGAGGGGTGAGGCTAGCTGTGTGACACGAAAGATGCATGTCATTTCCATGTAGTGTTGTTACTTTCCCCACCCATATGAAAATTTCATTATGGACAATATCAATATTACGTTTTTGCTTTTATTATCTTGATTTGATAATATTAAAAATATATGCCATACTGGTGGTATTTCATAAAACTATGTATGTATATATTATTTGCATGCCTACAGTAGATAGTAATTAAGTTACAACTTTTGGCCGTACGTACTATGTATGTTTAAATGTAGTTTTCCATTACTTGCTACGTCACAAGCAGGGAGTATGTACACTTGTACGTACATGTACCTAGTGCATGTATATACATACATATACACTTTTTGGGAGACTCGATTGCAAATTTTGTCCTTTCTGAATATTTACTAATTAACATGAATGCAATCATATCTTTTCACTAGGTTTTTTCTCGTGCAAGGCAATAAAAAATTCTGTTTAGCTACATAGTTTTCAATAAAAAAGCGATTTCGTTTACCAATTGATTAATTAAAAAATATATATCATCAAAATAGTTTGGAATTTTGTGCCACATTGACATGACTATATATAATAAAACAAATATACATATTTTACTTTTGGAATGCACATTTAACCTAACCAAATCAAGAATTAACTAAATTGAAAATATATTCAACTAGACTAAATCTAATAAAAATTAAATTCAAGCGTGTCCGCTAAATTGTTGAATGTAAAATCAAGCCATATTTGTTAAAGAAAATAGGTGCGAAAAGTAAAACCGCATCGAATATAAGCAAAAATTTGCAACCTTCGTCGTCAAACATTCTTTTATTTTCATTTCAGCAACAAAACTCCAACGGTAAACTAACAACTTTTGAAGAAATCGCTCTCTAAGCCGTTGCTCTAATTCAGTCTCTTTGTTTTGAAAATATAGAGCAAACAGAAAATTCTCTATTAACCATATTAATTAGTAAGAATCGACTAATAAATAACAAAAAAATGGAGATGGAAACCACAACATCCTCCACAAAGCTTATTGCACCTGATGTCTCGAAAGACAATTTTGTTTCCGATAATAATATGGCTGGTTTCGTAGCAGACGATAGTTGCGAATTTGAATCGCCGGAACATTCGTGCGTAGAGTCAATAGGGCGTAGCGATGGAGATGATGAAGATGAGGATATTATTTTCCAAGAGGTCAAAATGATATTGCGTAAGCGCCGTGGCTGGGGACCCGAAGATTCGCTAAGTACTAATGATATAGATTTGCTCGAATATGATGACGAGTTAGTGGAGGAAGACGATGCAGGATGTCCTTTGCCTTCTACGCCCGAGGATACGCAACTCATTGAGGCTGAGGTGAGTAAACAGGAAGAGGCTATCTATGCTTTTTACACTTATTTTTTACTTAGTTTTACATCGAATNTATATAAGTTCGTTGTAAGCTGCCTGTTGTCTTTCTTATCGTTAATTTTTGAACTTAAGTGCAAGAAATGTGATAATAGCCCAAAAGCAAAATGTTTTTCTGGCATAAAATCTTTTGTTTTTGAAATAACCATATTTCACTGTTGATAACTAGGGTTCGGAATCTCATGCAAATGCATGTTATTATTGGGTGCCTTCAAACGGAAATGGTTCAGTTATCTTTACGAATCATGAAATTTCCTTTAAAATGTCATCAAATGTTAGTGCATATTTTGCAGTGAATGCATGGTTTTCCAATTTTTTTCAAAAAGTACTCTTTTTTTTGCATATGGGTGTTTCCAGCGGAAGGTCCACCACGACAAAAAAAATAAAAGTTTTATATCTAACGTATTTACGGGCCGATTTGTCTGCTTTTTAAAATATATACTGGCTATGTAAGTAGAATCATGTTTGCATAAAATGGTCTTCCTAGGTGGTGCCAAGGTCGAGATATTTCGAAAAACCGTATTTATGGTCCGATTTGGTTCGAATTTGGCGTATGTGGTTGAAACATAATAAATCATAGATTTCCAATAAATTGACCCTGAATTGGCGCTGAAGTCAAAATATAAAGTATATTCTACATAAAATACATGTTTTATTTGCGTTAAAAATTCATTTAAAAGCAATATTAACAAAAATATAACGATGGAAATTTATGTCACGTGACGCCACGTCACGTCACGTTTCACACTTGGGGTTGTAAAAGAGAATTGAAACAATTTGCATTAATTCAAAAAACTCTAAAAACAACTAGAATTGCTCCAAATCATATTAAAATAAGTTTCATGAAAATAGCCATCCACAATTCGCAGAGTTTTGCGATTTTGTAAGAAAAGAAAAAATCAACTTCCATTTTTTGTCACGTAACGACACTCTCTTTAAATGTTTATATTTCAGGACCAAGCAGTTCGATTGATTTCATTTTTCGGTTAAATATAGAGCTAATTATGTGCTATACAATGGCCCAAAAAAGTTAAAGAAAACAAATGGTATTCCTTTTTTGTATCACATTGAAATCGTACGACTGTCACGTGCGACACCATGGGAATGCCCATATTTTTTGTACAATCTTAGTATATTTTACAATAAATGCATATGGTTTTTTCATATTTTTGCTGTTTTATTTAGTGCGAAATCACTTGACATAAAAATTACCTTTAATTAGTGACGATTGTAGGAGAGAGCTGGCCTATATCTCTGATCAATATGAAATTACCCTAATATGAGTGCAAGGTTCGGCTCCGCACTAAATGTGTGGCACGCAAAAATTACCGAAATTTATCACTTGGAGGTCAAGCAGATGTAGAACCGTACAGGATCGTAGGGGATTCCTCGGCAGTTCTGGGTGTCCTACAACCCACTTAAAACCAAAGCTCTTAAGAATGAGCAAAGAAGACTTACTGCAGTGTGCACAGGGTACTGGCCCGTTGGGGTACATGCCGAAAAAATTGAATTGTTCTTAACAGGTTCTGTCGCAGTTGCGATTACCGACTTAGAAGAGACAGTCGAACACTTCCTGTGCGAAGATAAGGCTAAAGATACTTGGTAAGCCATTCCTGCATAATGTTTTAGGGGGCAGCTGCCTCTCTCCTAATGGCGTACTATAATTCATTAAAGCCCCCAAATGGCTGTAGGTTGTACGAGTTGTTGGATCAAAATGGCAAATTTGCTAGTTGCTTGTCCCCAGGGTAACAATCCACTTAAACCCATAGACGCCTTGTTTTAAGAGAAATTTCTTCCAACTTTGTATAATAATTATTTACGATAAATATCCTTTTTCGTCTCACGGGATGATTATTTTCAGATGAAAATTATTTACGTATTTTCATAATAGTTTTATGGGACTTTTATATTTCTTGTCTCTCGGGACGTTTATTTCAAGATGAAAATTACTTATTTCCGTCTTCTCATAATAATCCTGTGGGACTTTTATTTTCTTTATCCCGCGGGACGTTTATTTCAAATGAATTACCACTTCTCATAATAATTATGTGGGACTTTATTTTTGTTTTCGTCTCGTGGGACGTAGATATATTTTTACAACGGAAATGACCTACATCTTTTCATAATAATTATAGGCGACTTTTATTTTTCTCGTCTCTCGTGACGTTAATTTGAGGACGAAAATGATTTACATCCCACGTTTTCTCTTGATATAATCGGTACATGTACTGCAGATTTCACGAAATTAAACGTTTATCTCCGAGCTCGATTATTGGAATATGATTTGCTAACATCTGGCAACCCTTTTCAAAAAACTAAAACCCCCGCAGTTTTGAAAATCGAATGAACGATACAGAAATCTACGAACTCAATTAAGAAATTTCATTTCAATAAAAGTCCCATGTAATTATTAAGGAAAGACGTATATCTTTTCCGTCTTGAAATAAACGTAACGAGAGACAAAAAAAATAAAAATCCCATATAATGATTATGAGAAGACGTAAATCATATTCGTCTTGAATTAAACGCCCCGAGAGGCGAGAAAAAATAAAGATCCCATATTATTATTATGAGGAGACGTAGATCATTTTGGTCTCGAAATAAACGCCCCGAGAGACGAAAAAATACAAAAATGCCATATAATTATTATGAGAAGACCCAAATCATACTTGTCTTGAAATAAACGTCCTGAGGGACGAAAGAAAATAAAGATCCCATATAATTATTATGAGAAAAGGAAATTTTTTTATGTTTTTGTTTTTTTGCCTCTAAAAATAATCGTCCCGCGAGACGAAAAAAACTGTTCCATTGTTCCGTAATAATTATATATTTAATTTTACTTCTTATGATCGTTATGGTCTCTGCTTAAACCTACCAAACATCTATCTGAACCACTATTAAATACTTTGTTTCTATTTACCCAAGATTGAAACTGTCTGCTTTATTATAAACTAATTGTATACATAAATATGTATTATATTTTGAAGTGAACTGTTTTTGTTATTTTCTTGTTAGAATCCATGTGCTAGTTATTTTTGTGACGACAACAAAATTTTAGGAAAATATTTTGTATTGCATATTTTACGTGTTTATAGCGCATATTTTCGAGATTCCGAGCCCTATTGGTTACGATACACAAAAAAAGTAAAGATACATATCTGGATGAAAGTTTATATAACATGGAAAGTGATGAGTAGTTCTACTAATTAGATAGTGGANTTTTTGTGACGACAACAAAATTTTAGGAAAATATTTTGTATTGCATATTTTACGTGTTTATAGCGCATATTTTCGAGATTCCGAGCCCTATTGGTTATGATACACAAAAAAAGTAAAGATACATATCTGGAGGAAAGTTTATATAACATGGAAAGTGATGAGTAGTTCTACTAATTAGATAGTGGCTCCAACAGTGTCGAGAGTATGACGAGAGTTTTTATTTTTTTGTTCTACATGGCACAGACAATTGCGAAATTCCAAAGCGGCCAGCTTCTGTTCCGTCGGGAGAAGAAAATTGTAAAATGTTGTTTTAACTTGATTTCTTATTAGAAATTATATGAATATGTACAACTATTCAGCTAATTGATTGCCATTCTTATCTATAGCAAACAATTTGTTGAAATGATAGGGTCTTTTTGTATCTAAATATTTTCCAACACAAATTATTTGAATCCGCAAGAAAGAAAGATAAGAAATGCATAATGCCATCAATATTACAATTTAACTTTCGCAGAGAAGGTAAAATTTCGAAGGTTATTGTCACAAAAAAACGTTTATAACATTCATACATACATATGTATTTTGCAACAATTTTCAATACAATTTTTCAGAAAATAAAATAAATTGTTAAATAAAATGTATGTAATTTCAGATGACCGAAGTGCTAAAGGCTGGTGTTTTATCAGATGAGATTGATTTGGGTGCATTGGCCCACAATGCTGCGGAGCAGGCTGAAGAGTTCGTTCGTAGGGTAAGTTAATAAGTGTGTTTTTTATTATACTAAAAACTGTTACACAACTTTTAGCAATATAAATAAATACAAACCTTTTAATACCATANTAATGCCATCAATATTACAATTTAACTTTCGCAGAGAAGGTAAAATTTCGAAGGTTATTGTCACAAAAAAAACGTTTATAACATTCATACATACATATGTATTTTGCAACAATTTTCAATACATTTTTTCAGAAAATAAAATAAATTGTTAAATAAAATGTATGTAATTTCAGATGACCGAAGTGCTAAAGGCTGGCGTTTTATCGGATGAGATTGACTTGGGTGCATTGGCCCACAATGCTGCCGAGCAGGCTGAAGAGTTCGTCCGTAGGGTAAGTTAATAAGTGTGTTTTTTATTATACTAAAAATGTTACACAACTTTTAGCAATATAAATAAATACAAACCTTTTAATACCATTTTTTTCTAATCAGGTATGGGAAGCTAGCTGGATTGTGTGTCACTATAAAAATTTACCCAAGTGGCTGCAAGATAATGACTTTCTACACCGCGGCCATCGTCCGCCACTGCCCTCGTTCAGTGCCTGTTTTAAGTCCATATTTCGAGTCCATACGGAAACAGGCAACATTTGGACACACTTGCTGGGCTGTGTAGCCTTTATTGGTGTGGCTCTGTACTTTTTGTCTCGCCCTTCTGTCGAGATACAAGTACAAGAAAAAATTATATTTGGTGCCTTCTTTGCTGGTGCCATCATATGCCTGGGCTTCTCATTCGCATTTCACACGCTTAGCTGTCATTCGGTGGAGATTGGAAGACTGTTTTCAAAGTGAGTGAAAAATTTATACAAACGCACTGCAATAACTACTAACGGACACAAATATCGTTACGTTTTTACGCTACAGATTAGACTATTGTGGAATTGCATTACTCATAATGGGTNCATCATATGCCTGGGCTTCTCATTCGCATTTCACACGCTTAGCTGTCATTCGGTGGAGATTGGAAGACTGTTTTCAAAGTGAGTGAAAAATGTATACAAACGCACTGCAGTAACTACTAACGGACACAAATATCTAATTTCTTTTTACGCTACAGATTAGACTATTGTGGAATTGCATTACTCATAATGGGCTCGTTTGTGCCCTGGTTGTATTATGGGTTCTATTGTCATTATCAGCCTAAAGTGATCTACTTATCTGTAGTATGTGTATTGGGCACTCTATCAATTATTGTTTCGCTGTGGGATAAATTCTCTGAACCTGCCTTGCGACCTCTCCGCGCTGGAGTCTTCATGAGTTTCGGTCTTTCGGGCATAATACCAGCTATTCATTACAGTCTCATGGAGGGTTGGTTCAGTCAAATTAGTCAGGCCAGTTTGGGTTGGTTAATTTTAATGGGTAAGTAATACGCTTCTCTTATATTTACTAAATAAAATACATTTTTGTGCACCGTCATACAATTCNCAGTTTGGGTTGGTTAATTTTAATGGGTAAGTAATACGCTTCTCTTATATGTATTAAACAAAATATTTTTGTGCACCGTCATACAATTTNTCAGCATATAGTTGCCGCAAAACAAACAGTATTGTGAACACGATTGTTCACATACATTAAAAAAAAATGTTTACGCATAGCCACCAAAACAAATTGAATGTACTTTAATCGCTCGTTAATTATAGCCACAAAACGAAAGCATACAGATAAGCTGAGAAATATGCCGAATATATGTAGTAAAATATACATTTAATTACTAATTCCGTAAATTGGCGCAATAACCAATCACAATCTGCATAGTTCGATTGCACGAACTTTAGATTTTTTTTTTTAAGAATAGTCATACTCCTACGTAAACAAATATGTATGGATGTAATCCCTCACGACCATTGCTCAGATAGAGCCGCTTTTTCGTTATCTATTGAACATATGGGCAAATCCTAGAAGTAGTCAACCCATATATCGTCGCCTGGGTAAAAGATTGTCGTATGTTAATTTCGGCAGG
>NW_016159340.1:60730-88984 GCF_001687245.7 Rhagoletis zephyria | reverse complement strand
GGAAATACGCTTATCATAAAATTTTGGAAAATGGGCGTGGCACCGCCCACTTATGATCACATATATGTATCTCGGTAACCGTTCTACCAATTTGTACCAAACTCGGTATGGTTATTCTGCTTGCCACGTAAAAGCAAAACGTCCAAAATTATTGAAATCGGACTAAAATTACGGCTTTTCATATAACGGTAAATTTTAGAAATGCTCGAAACGTCAATATTTCGAAATTTAAGGACGCTAATTTATTCAAAATTGATACACCCCGGCTTACCATGTAGCTGGTAGCTTTCGGAAAGGTGAAAAGGCATATATGTAATACTTGCGCCGGGTATTTAATGTTCGGCCCCGCCCGAACTTAGACTTTCTTACTTGTTTTATATCAGTCTGATTAAAGTGTGTGTGTGTGTCTAAAATATGTACATATTTTAGACGTATGTGAAACAACCTAGACCTTTTGAACAATAATTTTTACCACGATAATAGTTACAAACTATTTTTATTGAAAGCCAATTTTGATTTATAATTATACGTGTATTTCAATAGTATTCTGAAACAGTGTTGCCAAAAAAAAATTTTCTTTGGAGCAAAACGGTCAAAAAAAGAGCTAAATAATACTTCTTGATAGCAGCTGCACTTAAGAGCTACATTTTTTTAAGTTGAGGTGCAAGAAAATTAAAAAAAAAATTCAAGACATATGGTCGTTTTCATAAAAAAATAAAATTGCTTTAAAGAGTTTCATAAAGGTAAATTTTCGATTTATTAAATAGTTGAAAGCCCTCTTTATTTTTTGTGAATTTGGGTGATAGCCTGCAAGCCATCCATAAATGTTATTTTCTTTTGAAAAAATATATAACAGCAAATATAATAAAAACTCCAACTAAAACATAATTACAATACCATAAAAAATAGTGCAAAAAATACGACAATAAAATACAAACAAAAAATGATATTTGCCACTAAATTGCCTTTACGTTTTCATCAATTTATTCTATTCACACAACTTTTGTCGCTTCCCCGAGTTATTTTTGTTACCTTTCTCATATTCTTTAAACAATCTTTCACAACTTTTTTGGAAAACTTTTTCTCGCTCACAACCTTACCACCCGTTCACTAAAAGTTATTTGTTATTGTCATGCTGGCGGAAACGGGCATTTTTCGGAAATGTTGGTGAATTTCTCAAATTTCGCGAAAAATGCAATGACTTGGCGTTTGGCCAAGCGGCAGAAAGCAGAAGTGATAGCCGTATTGGCGGTGGACGCGACTGCGTTGTGAGCTTTTGTATGTATTACCGTCGATGCAACCATTGTTGGCGTTAGAATTTGCGTTGGCGTCGTCGTTGCTGCCAAAATTGTTGAAAAAAAAAATCTTTTTAACTAGTTTCATCACAAATAAACACTTGGCAGTTGTGTGCTACACAAGCAAACTTAAGAAATGTCGATTTTTTACTTTTATGCATACATACTTATGGTATGTGCATATGTGCATATACACAATGTACTATATTTTCCCTCGCCAAAGGATTAAATACACTTGGAACAACACCTTTGGCAGCAATATTATGATGCAATCGCTATACGCTGGCCAGCTTACATATGGGTCATTCCATACAATATTTACACCTCAATATTTTTTTTTTTTGGGTGAAATATATTTTTTTACAATCTTTATCGAAAAAAAAGACGACACCTATTATTTTATTTCGTCATGATATTCGAAAATCTCGAAAAAAAATTACCGAAATTTTGAACTCACGGGGAAGTATCTTTTTTCAATTGTTTGCAGTTAATAAACTATTTCTATTAATCGTTTTTTTTTTTAGTTTATATTGTTTTTAATCAAACTTTTAGCGCCAATAAACTTTCATTTTTATGTCGAATATATTTTTATTTTGACTCCAGTGCCATCTAGCGTTTCCATTTTATCCAAATCTGTGTCTTACTATATTTCAACTTTGAAACAAATCGCAGCATAAATACGGCTTTTCAAAATATCTCGACCGTAGCGCCACCTAGCCAGACCATTTTTTGGCAAAAATGTTTCTGCTTACATAACCAGTATATCTATATAATAGAAAGCAACCAAATTGGCACATAAATAATTTAGATATATGACTTTAAATTTTTTATTTTGCGCGGCAGTCCTTCCGCTGGTAATGCCCATATGTCAAATTTACCAGATATACATTTTTTTTTTCAAACCTTTATATCGACCCCTTCAAATAGATTTTATATTTTTAAATTTTCGTGGAAGTGTACGAAGAACAAAATAAGGTTTACAAAATACGATTTAAAGGTAAAAAAATTCATATTTTTTAAGTACCACCCTAATTTGTGTATATTACAAAATGATTTCTTTCACGCGTGCGCGAACATAACGGATGGCTGACTATTCTTGCAGGAAAAGCCCGAAACTAAATTAAAGATATTTATATGTATCTCATAGCGAATAATAGAACTTATGTAACTATGCGAAACTTGAGTTTGAAAAATTTTAAATTGAAAATAGTAAATATAAGTAGTTTCTAAATTATCGATTCCTTAAGTTTACAGTCATTGCCGCTTTACTAACTTCCGAAATAAATCAAGAGAAGCGTTCGGATACGTACATAAGTATTCTAGCACACGATTGCTTACCAAATTCTTTTGATAACAAATCTGTGGCCTGAATAAAATAAACTTACTAAATATTTGATTTCTGGGAAAAAACTAAATAGGAGTACAAATCTACCTCACAGGCTAAATTTATCTTCTCATATATTTCCCGATTTTTTTTTCTTTCTTTTTATTCCAACCATTCTTCCATATTTTCCCTTTCATTCACTTCATCTGCATTTTTATTGTTCATAAAATGTTTACCTTTATTCATGCCCAACTTGTTTTCCCAGCTAATTAAGTTAATTTGCATGCGGGCAACTCCAAAGCGTCCTCGCAGCTCTCGCCAATTCCCAACGCATCCCATTGAAGCGCATTTATATGCGAATTGAAGCCATGATTTCATCGCGGTCATCAACACAGCCATCAACATTCTTGCTGATCCATGCAACTACAATGCCAATACATACATACATACCTACATATAGGACCACCATATGCCACTTGTAATAAAGTCGCTGTCGCTCATTTTAGTAGCCGGCAAGTTGCCAGCAATACCAGCTGCCAGTGTGGCATTATCCCTGCGATGTACGTAATGAACGGTATGGAGTGTCAACTTTGTCGAAGGGCCCATCAGAAAAAACAAAAAAACTCCCATAGCCCAAAAAAATTTTTTCGCTTTTTTTATTGTGTATACATTTCAGCAGACGGCTGTGCCATGCATTTACTGTCATCAGGGATGTCACTTACTTTGGCTATGATAAGCGATATTTTCACTCTCATTCTAATTAAGTCGTTCCCAGATGGCAATTGTTTCACAGCGTGGTCAGGTGAAAATGAAGTATATAAGTACATACATATGTATGTACAACTGGCATTTGCAGTTTAATTAGCTGTACGCTGATAAAACGAGACTTTAGTTAGTTGATTCTTTTGTCTATTTTGCATTTATGCTATTAAATGCATCAGTACAAGTACTAAAGTCTCTAATAATTATTAGTCGAATCGGTTATCATGTATTTAGCACACATTTTTTAAGTTTTAAACCAGTCAATTATTCTAAAATTTAAGCGCTCCTTAATAAAAATAAATATAGAAAGGAAAAAATAACTAATCTATCGCTTGTAATCAAGCAAATGCTTTCCATGACGAAATAATATCCTTTTGATTTATTAAACACAAAATGAAATTGTTATAAATATGTCCAAAAACTGTATTTTTAAATAACAGTTACATTTATTGATACACACATAATTCATAAGTAAATTGAATAAACCTAGCGCATGAAAATCAGCAATTTTTATTTACTATCTAAACTTATTATCACTTGGCATTTTTAAAAGCACTCTTAAAACTTAATCAGGGAAAAAATTGCCCGATTCTCCCGGTACGATTGCTTTGCCGACGCTTTCTCTTTTTTTCAGTTTTCTATTACCCATATTACAAGTGATGCTAAATTTGTATGTATGTATGTCCCTTGGCCGAAGCACGAATTAAATAAAAATGTATTGGCTTTTCAATTATTTAATGCAAAAACAATCGCATTACCACAAAAAGTCAACACGAGAAATGAAATTGCACACACTTGTACATGTGCCGTCAATGTATACAATGTATGTGTATGTAAATATATGTACATATTGCTATTACCTCTTCCGACTTAAAGTTGAGCTTTTGGTTAAGAAATTGCAAATCCTGAGATTGCAATATATTTAAGGTGAGTTAGGGTGAGTTGAGCAGAGTTGAGGTGAGGTGAGATAAGGTGAGTTGAGGTCAAATAACAGTAGTTGGGATGAGTAATCGACTCCATGATCAGCGACTAGGGGCTCGTTTCTGAAAGTAACAAATATAAAAACTGCCGCAAATGGACTTTCAAATAAATTTATAAAAATTATAATGGGCTTTACAAATATCGATAAAATATCCTAGTTAGCAAATTCTTATAATTTCGCTATTTTTTTGTTCAGTTCACAAACATGGAATGGTAATCAAGCTATCTCTCGCTTTACCGACTGAATACCCTGCTTACAACATATCTTTCTTGAAATAAACTTGGCTTTTAATTTTTAAAATATTCTAAAAGTTATTTATGCAAAACCATTTTCAGCAAAAGGATTTAAAACAAATTAATTTGCAATAAGTAGACTGGGGATTTTTTGCAGAAATCGAAGCATAAAAATATGTATCACTTAACTATAAGCAAAATAAGTAAATTTGTATACATTTTGCATTATGTACCCCCATATTTTTAGGCTTCGTGTTCTGCATAAAAATCTGCAGTCTAGCAATAAGATTTTTTTCCAATGTGGTGTTTTAAAGGGACTAGATTTTATGAACTAACCCATTTTCTTTCGAAATTCAACTTTGTACACAGGTCACTAAAGACCTGATAGAATTAAAAACAACTACTATTTACATCAATAAATTGGTTTCAGTGTTTGTTATACCCAGGATTTTGAAGAAATTTCCTACTTAAGAACTTTACACCGTGTTCTGACCGACAACGAAAACACTTTGAAAACGAGTTTTGGGATTGTGGGCTGAAGGCTGTTCACACCGGCTGTTAGTGTTTTCGTTGACATTTCTTGCATCCTCTGGTTACATTTTTGCTACACAAAAACAAACCCAAAATGCTTTCCCCTCATTTTCTTTTCATTAGCAACCTCTTACTATCACTCTTATTTTACTTTGCCAGCCAATTAAAAATAAATCCGAAATAGCGTATTAAAAGTGACAAAATATGACCTCCCCTTCGATAAATAATCGAAAAAAACTAGTGAAGACATCGATTGGAATGAGTGGAACGTGAGTTTTCAAGTAGTTTTCAGCGAAAACTGGTTTTCGTTTGACAGATTTTACATGGACGAAAACACAAGTTTTAGGTCAAAAACCAGTTTTAGCATCGAAAACATGATTTCGATGTCGGTCAGAACATGGTATAAGTATTTATAAAATTTATAAAAAAAATTTTGTCTTCGAAGTTTCAATATGCTATCTGTACACGCTTGAGCAACAAAAATTAAAGTCTAGTGTTTTCAGAAAAGCTTTGCATATGTCGTCAATGTAAATATACGTGGGCAGTTCGATAAGTCCGTGACTTTTTGTCCTTAGCGCGATGAATTCAGTCCAGCGTTTTTTTTTTAATTATGTATGCATTTCTTAAGGCTTCCGAAATGGTTTTCCAATGGCTGTCAAACACACACTAAATGAGAATAATAGCCTTTCTAGATTGTTTGTAGTCGACAGTAGGAGCAGTGTTCAATTTAAAGTTATTGCGCTGGGAATTCAAAAGGTCACTAACTTATCAAACCTAACCTCGTACATACTTAAACATATGTATACTTTGGTTTCGTAGTGTATTTTGCTAGCTTGTGCTTTGCTTTGAATAGTGAATAGTCAATGAATAAATTGTATGCATGGACCACGCAGCAATTTCCGATACATGAGATAGGGTAAAAAAATCACTCGAAGTGTATTGCATCATCAATTTCCCCAAAGTAATTTATAAATATATATTGTACACCCTACTATTTTTCTGTACCCTTGCTATGCAAACCAATATAGTACATACGTACATACAAACAAACATTTTTTTCATATTTATGGTGTTTTCTATTTTCTGCAATTTGCAATGCTTTCCGGTGTGCCGTTATGGACGCAACATGGCTCATTGGTCATTGGTCATGCGCTGGTCGATGCCGCACGAACGCCATACCACGAAATGTCCTGCAACCACCACGAATCGCCATTCTAATACCGCGAACACGCTTGCACTGCATTCTCCGGGGAACGACTCTACATACAGTATATGTGTGACGGTGGTAGTGCTCAACATACATTTCCGCTCGCCACAGACACACACAATGGCGCCCTGGGTGCGAACGGTGTTCATCAATCAACTGCCTCGCTTTTTGGTCATGCGACGACCGCTGTATCCCATCAGTGAGATGATGTGAGTAAAAAATTCAATGGAAAAGTGTGGGATGCCATTTAATTTTTATAACTAAATAAATTGATTTTAAATAATTAATCCATTTGGCTTTCAGCAAATCATCGCGACGTTTGATGGTTCGCACCTGCAATGGATTTGACTTGGGCGACCAAATACCACCGGTACCACCGCCAGCGGCCTTGTCGAGGTATATATTTACACACAATCGGAAATTTGCTTGACAAGTTATCCATTTAAAAAATTTTTGCTTTCCCACCCCTACAGAATGCATCACAGCCCTAAAACGACGTCGCGCAGTACCTCGCCACATCTGCAACATCGCGCGCAGAGTCTCAATCTGCTGGATGACTCAACGATCGGTGGTTTAGGGCTCTCTACCACCGGCACCGCTTCGGCGACTGGTCAGTTCTCTACACTCTACCCCTCCAATATTTCAACTGTGAATCAACAGACATCGACCACGTCATCGCTCGTGGACGCACAACATCATAGCCAATACCAACAGACTGGCGATTCACTGCTCGATCACCCGCTAACGCCAACCAAGTTCCGCCAACAAAAGACTTCCACGTCAGTACAGACGAATGGCTTCGACGGACCATCCACCTCGCAGTTCGGACGCCTCTACCAGCAACACCAACAACAACTGCCCAGCGGCGCCATCTCAGCGTCCACTTCAACGCTACATCACGTCCACACGCATTCGGTGGGCGTGGGTGTAGGCATTGGCTTTGGTGCGACCAGCACCTCCACGCATCATCTGTATCGCCAACAGTCAGCCTCATCTGCACAATTCTCGCCCGTCCCGGCACCACTACATCCCCACCAGCAACATCAGTCGACCACGACGTGTGATCTGCTGGGTAATAGCAATGCGAATGTGATAAAGTCAACGACCACCGTGAACTCGGTGGCGACCGCTTCAACGCTGGCGGACTCCTGCTGTAGTGGCATACAGATACATCAAGGTATGGGTGCTGGTGCCGCGTGTCAATCGTCTGAACAGCCGCATCCACATGGTGTGACTGGTGTTGGTGGACATGGTGCGGTTGGCGGCGCCCTGCCGTGTGAAATACTGCCAGCGTGTCAGCGAGAAGAGGGCACGCATTGTTGTCTGAGCGGCGGTAGTGGGGGCTGTTCGGAAGGCAACGAATTGCGGCATCGGTGGCATGGCTGTCCCGAGCTGCTCAAAGCCATGGATGGTGTAAACTATATAGCGGAGCAGACGCGCAAAGAGGAGGAGAGCACAAGGGTGAGTACAACAGAAAAATCTAAGTGCTAAATAAAATCGAGAGAATATAGCGAAAAATTCGAACCATCACTTTGTGATTTAGTTGACCAAAAACAGCACATTCCGGCCAATAAACCTTAAAAGGCCATTAATAAAATTGCGGCAATAATAGTGGGACCAGTCGTAAATTAAAATGTTTGTATGTTTGTGGTTCGTGCGCCATTGGTGCAGTTAAAGACATTAAATTTATTGAGCAAAGCCGGCATTGAAGAAAGGCAACCTCGCAGTGGGTAATACGAAAATGCGTACACTGGAGAGCACTGTAGGCGAACAGCTCAAAGGTCGTAAACGTTTCACAGATTACGTCAATCGTAAAATATTTTGGCTGTTTAGCAGTTAGTGCAGAATTTTGCATTTATATCTTCAATAATTCAATGCAATTTTATGGAATTTTTACCTCTTGAATGGGTATTTTCTACTGCAACCAGAATCTGCTTTTATTAGTTTGGGATGAAAAGGAGGAAAATACGTCGTTTAGTGATTTGCCAATTTTTTTAATTTTTTTTTTTAATAAATATTTTAAGCAAACGAAATTATGTCCAGTTAGTGTCTTCAAAGTTTGGCCATTTTTTGCAAGGTTTTGACTATGAATATGCCTTATAGGTTTTATACGATTTATGTATGCGTATATCGATAGTATAGCTGATAGCAAATCGATAAATTATTGAACCCACACAATGATAGTAAAATTTAAAACTTATGATAGCTTGTAAACCGATAGCGGTATTGAGACATTTATCGATAAATAAATCGATATTTGTGCGTATGTATGTTCATTCATACATGTTTAAAATGACATACATCAATGACGATTTCTATTACAAAAACCAATAAGAGTGGGATCATGACAAATCAACGGCCGTAACTGCTATGCTTTTTTCAAAAAAAATTCATTTTTTATCGACATATTATCGGTAAAAAATAACTTAAAATTTTACTTAAATTTTTACGTTATTTGTTGTTTTTTTTTTTATTTATGGCCTTAACTATAGCAATTATATTTCAACAATTTGATTGCGCTTGAGTCCGTTATTAATTAAAATTTGTGTGGAAAAACAATAATTTGCATTTTGGTAGAAATTATAGCTGCTATTTCTGAGATCACCACATCTCTTCATCAGACTTCTTCAACCGCCGTCAATGGGATATGCACCGGCGACCTCGGATTACAAAGCCAATAGTCAATCGACTGGGCCTTTTTTCGATCAAAAATAAAAGTTGACTCTTGCACTCTAATTTTTCGTGACAAAGGTTCTGATAGTTGCTTTTACTTAATTGGAGCCTTCTAAATTCAATGGCGTCCCCAGTTTTTCCCGATTGTCACCACTTTTGAAGATAGCGGTACTTGAAACTTTGCTTAAATTTGAACTAATTTATAAAAAAAAACCTCCCTCAGTTTTGAAGGTATTTTAATAAAATTTTGCACACGCTTGTATTTTAACATTTCCTTCACTATCTCATCAAAATCATCGAAATCGGTTCACTCTAAAATCTAGCTCCCATACAACTGATTGATCAGAGACGTTGTTTTGCGTTATAACTCCTCCAATTAAGCAGGTAAAAATTTAGTATAGGTTCAATTTAACATATAGCACGCATACAATTTATTATTCAGATATGAAGTTAGAGTTATAGCGCAAAAACACATATCTGAGTAATCAGTTGTATTGGAGCTATATGTTAAAGTGAACCCATTTCGATAATTTTAAGGAATAATTAAGTTAATATTAAAAAACCGTTTTGAGCAAAATTTTAGTAAAATAACTTCAAAACTGAGGGAGTTATTTATAAAATAGTTAAAATTTAATCAAATTTTCAAATACCGTTTTCTCAAAAACCGGAGCCAATCTGGTAAAACGGGGGATGCCATTGAATTTAGAACGTCCCAATTAAGTGAGTTCAACTTTCAAAATCTCTGCTTAAAATTTACAACTTGAACAACGTAATTTGAACCCAGCTTATTCTTTTGTTTTCTATTTCATGTTTATTCCTCGCCTAACTTTTGAAGCACTTGATGAAAATGAATTACACTTATATTAATCGATTTATTAAGAGAATACGAAT
Source organism: Rhagoletis zephyria (assembly GCF_001687245.7). Taxonomy (NCBI): domain Eukaryota; kingdom Metazoa; phylum Arthropoda; class Insecta; order Diptera; family Tephritidae; genus Rhagoletis; species Rhagoletis zephyria. Next base: position 79,086 of record NW_016159340.1, on the reverse strand, counting down.
AAAATCATATATATATAAAACATAGGTGTGCTCACAAATTTGAAAATTACAATTTTTTTTGGAGAGTGTACCTATTTTTTAGATTTGCCCATATACATGCTTCCCTATTAGTTTGTTTGGTTTAATGTAAATTCACGACATCCGTCAACTTTCAGTCATTTCATTTCTGCCTTGCGTTACGTATACGACGCGTTGTACACAGAAGGTGAAACCTTCAAAATCCCACATTATTAGCTTAGTGGTACACACTACATACTACCTACACTTCGCCGCTGTAAATAATTTACATTCTCAACAATACTCAATGGCTTGCTGCTACATACTCGTACTTATTAGCATTTTATGTATGTATGTATGTTTTGTTGGGGCTTTATATATATCATTTACATATTTGTTTGTTCATGTGCCTCGAAAACATATTCCAACTGCGGATTACGCCTTATCATAGCTAAGAGCAGTGGCGCTTGTAATACTGAGCGCACTGTAAAGCTACTTTATGACTTGTAAATGTTAAGCTCAAAAGAAAAACATGCTTAAGACGACTTTATGCGCACTTTGCCAGCGTGGCATTAGTAGCAGCATAAAAGCTATGCAGCTGAATAAGCTCTGCCATGAGGATGACAAAATGGCGAGGGCGTGGCTTTGTTTGGAAAAAGCGCATTTGCGGTCAAGGTTAAGAAAGAATGTACATAACTGCAGTTGGTTACGGTTCGAAAAATTAATGACAGATATTTTTACTTTCGTGCTTATAGCAGTGCTATTGCTTCGCCATTTGAACTCTTCCATTTAAATTTGTTTTAAAATATTTTGCATTGCATTAGCAAGTGTCCGGTGCTATGATACTATATTCCTGTGAAACTTTGCACCACCCTGCATCTAATCGTCATTCATCATTGTCACAAAAATGAAGGTCCCAACACCATCAATGTCACCGAAGCGCATTGACAACTGCAAAACCAATACAATCATCATTAAAATCAGTAGCAGCAGCAGCAGCAGTAACACCCACACTCACACTCATGCATAAATACTTGCCCAGTCGCCAAACATAACAATAGTTCTCTGCTATCACTCTTCACTGCAGTGTCGCAACATGACGACTACCATCATCGTTATCATCTTATGCTTGCTTAAACTACAACAACAACAACAATAGCATACCATCAGTCAGTCTATTTATTGCAGCAGTTGGTGCATTGGAAAAAAAACACAACTATACATAGCTCATTGGTTGCATGCACGCTCGTGTTCACTCGAGCTCATCGTTCCCTTGCTGACCTCGCCTCGGCCGTAGTACGCTGTCAATTTCACTCGAATGCAATATTTCAGTCATCCATCTTCAATAATTCCGAAAACCATTTTAATAAACAAAAATACAACAACAACTGCAACACACAATAAAGAAGCATGGATGCATATATATGTACGTATGTATGTAAGTTTGTACGAGTACTCTATACAGTGCAATGAGTGGTAGCTATGCTTCGGCGTCTTAAATAGGAATAGTGGATGGATTGGAAGTTATTTGTATGGCATAATGAATGAATGAGCGAATGAATGCATCGCATAGCTGGATAAATTGAGGAATGGCTGGCTATAAAGTGCTTTTCGAGCAATGCTGCCAAACATTTGGCGCTGTCCTTTTTATGACTTAAAGAAAGCGAGTACAACAGCGCAGCGAATAAGAGATAAAATACTTGAGTATCGGGCAGGATTGGAAAAAAATAAACAAATAAAAAAATGCAAGAACAATTTCTTTATCTAGGTCGAGATGGACGGCATCTTACAGAATCTGGAAATGTGAATTTTTTTAGAATTTTTAAAGAAGCAAAAAGCTAAAAAAAACCTTTATTTGTCAGTTGAGTTTTAAAGTGATTATGTGTGTGTAATTCTATTCTTTAGAACTCATTTTCGATTTTTGCTCTAATATATATATGTATATACACGTTTGTTGTTCGCGCCTCGGCGTCAACTATTCCAAGGCAAAGGGTAACGCAGGTCCTACAATTTGTGTGGCAACACCATGTCGAGAGAAACAAATTGAAGGAAAAACACATTAAGAAATTTCGTCAAAGAAAAACGCTTTTATTTCATTTTTTATGTCAGATATGGTAAAATTGAAGTTTTTAAAATTTCACTGGTGAAAACTATTCAAATTAATTTTTAGAGACACTTTACTTGGTAATACTCCAGACCTTGAATCACATTGATTCAAAGTAATCCACTCTGGTCTCCGAACTAAATTTTTTGTAAAGAAGTTTTATTTCTATACACACTCAAACTTCGAGGCAACTACCTATATATGTAAGTTATGTAGTTACTCGTGGTAATTAAATAGTAATCAACACTTCGCTCCACTGTGCAACATTGAAAAGCTTGAATGGTGTCCGCAAATACTTGAAAAAACCGATGGAAAAAATTGTTGTTGATTTTATTGCTTACCAGTTTTGAGTGCCTTGCTATATGTATGTATCTCTTCTGCGCTTTGTTATTTTCAATGCCAATATAATTGTGAAATATTTTGTCCACTTACCTTCCAGCTGCTATCTATGCCACTGCTGCCACTATCGCTAGTTGTTCTCGCTTCATATTGCATTCAATATTTTCATATTTTTATTTTGCACTTTGCTAATTCTTATAGCTTCACTGCGTTCGAACTCAACTGAATTTATTAGCGGCATTCTGTTATTGACTTCATTCGTAAAAGTCAGAGTCTTAATCATAAATGCGCAAATATTTATTTTGCACTTAATGAAAGTTCAATATTTTGCCAACAGTTGTATGAAATTTTATAGTCGCTGAGGGAGGAGAGAGTGAACCTCATATTAAGCAAATACTACATAAGTACTGTACACAAACCTCTTCTAATTGGAAACTTTTTTTTTTTTTTAGTTTTCATAAGGCTCAAGATTTTGTGGTAAAATATGTAGGGAATTCGGGTAGAAATTTGAAAAAATTTATAGTATATAAAAGTTAATTTTTGTATTTGTTTGCACATCGACTATTAAACACTTTTGTCATTTGAATTCTGCCGAGTTAAGTTGGGCTATCATTTTGAACTGATAAATGTAAAGGCAGTGTCACACGATTGGTACATTTGTACTTTATTTATATTGTGCTATTGGTACAAAATAAAAGAACTGGGAGGAATTTTTTTTTGTAGTCACACGATTGGTACAAAACAGCGAACATCTATTGAAAATTTGAACAAAATATTTTTCGCGATTTAGATAAAGAAAAATATGTTTGCATTACACGAACGGGATAAAATTTGCATCAAATTTAGGACAAATGCCCAATTGTGTGACACTGCATTAAGACAGCTAAAAGTTAAAAATTTTTAATTTCGGTCCTTAGCAGGGGTTAACTGTGTCGTTAGTCATGATCTCCGAAATAGCAGCTATAACTTCTACTGCTTAGACTTTGCTGCTTTTTCCCTTTTTCCTAAAAAAAAATCATGGGGTATAGCGCGATAACATTGTTTAAATAAATAGTTATCATAAAGCCTCAATAATAATAATAAGAAAGAAAATAATTTTTGACATCTTCTCTCAAGAGAAATTTTTAAGCTCTACTGCTCTTATAAAGCAACGAAGGCTTATGGCTTATAATGAGACATCTGAGCATTTGGTCCGAAATCGGTTGTAGCACTATAACCGTTGGCCATCGAAGCCATCATTTTAAACTGGATGACTACTTATCTGGGAGGCTTCGAGGGGCTGCCGATGGGCAATACTAATATTACTTTCAATCCTAAAAAGGCTAACTGAGACTGAAGGCCACTTGTGGGATTGCTTTCTAGTGACTTATCCTGGCATAAAACCTTGACCATATTTGGTCTCCTATCTTGGAGAGAATGAAACGGCGGAACACTTTTTGTATTTCTGTGCCGCTTTTCTAAGGATTAGGTATAAGGCTTTTGACAAAGACGTACAGAGAGAGCTCTTTACCACTCAACGATCTGCTTGAATTTATTCTTAAATCGTGTAGATTAAAAAAAATACAATAGTTCGCGTTCAGTACAGATAAGATATCCAAAAAAGTTTAAAATGTTGTCGATATATATTTTGATAATTGTCAATAACAAGTACAAAGTTGCCGAAAACACTCTGCTGGCTTAAAGTGAAGATGCTTCTTCGTGTTTGGCGCTGTAACCCGAAGCGATTTTGGCCGAGTTCAATAGTGCACACCAGTCATTTCTCTTCTGTGCCAACTGACGCGAATTGGAAATGTGCAATGAAGCCAAGACCTTCTCCACTAAGTATTTCCTTCGCCTGGTGAGGCCTGTCTCGGCCTTTGCTACCAGCAGTGTGTTTCGAGGTGAATATTTTCAAGGCTGTAGCGTCTGCGTCTATTGGAATGACAGCGATTCTTCGATGTTTTAATAGAACTGTTCCTGCAGCTCTTATTTTCTTCTCCAATGTCAGATTAAAGCAATCACACGACAGGAGGTCGCTCTGTCTGAAACCTCGTTTGGTATTAAACGTCTCGGTGAGATGCTTTAAAAAAGTTCAAAGAAATCACAAAAAACTCAAAAAATCCAAAAGAATGTGAACACTTTTTATTGATGTCGAATTGGACTTAGCAGCGTTGCACTCTAAGGGTACTTACACACAGAAAGCGGAGCCGAGCCGAGCGAAAGCGTTCCAAGCTGAGTGGAGCTTTCAACTTGCTGTAGCTATATGGAAGTGTTCATACAGCAAGCTTTTTCAGAAGTATTTTGGAGCTGAAAGCAAAGCAGCTTTTGATTTTGAATTTTCTTTTTAATCTTCAGCTTCTGCAAGATATTAATATATTCAAATAGAAACGAATTTTTCAACTTATCTTTTAAATAAACTTGTGGAAATATTTTTTCGACTATTCATTGACGGTAAGTTTTGTGGTATCTTTGCCGCGAGTCCATGAGAAAAGCCCTGCTTCGCTTCTTCAGTGTGAACACCAGCAGCTTCGCTTTGTTCCGCTTTACTTCGCTCGACGCCGTTCGGCTTACTGTATGAACGCACCGATAAGCGATAAGCGATATTTTAATGCCGTAAATTACAAATTTAAAAATTCATAAAAAGGAAAAAATCTTTTCGAATTGATTTATGCAACAAAATCTACCTTATTTTTTTTTTTTTTTTTTGAGTTGTGCCCTTTTTCAAGATGGTATGCAAAATGTCTCAGCCTCTTGTTTCCCCTCCGCCTTCTTGTACAAATTTGCCAACAATTTTTTGTATGCATGTACGTGTCCTTATAATTTTTAATATTCTCTTTTTCTATCTTTCGCATGCGACAGGTCAAAGAAGATTGGAAATACGTGGCCATGGTATTGGATCGTCTATTCTTATGGTTATTTACAATAGCCGTTGTCGTTGGTACGGCCGGAATAATATTGCAGGCGCCGACGTTATACGATACGCGCGTACCAATCGATATTAAATTGTCGGAAATTGCAACGACAACAGCGAAACCGAGCATTGCCAAACCTGTGTTATAAAAACAAATTGCAAAGAAACAACTACAACAAAAACAAAAGAAAAAATAACACAACAACAAAAGTAACTAATAAGATAAATGAAATATAAAGTAACAAAAACAACAACCAAAAATTGCTTAAGGATACAAAAAAACAAATAGGAATAGAACTAAACGAAAACATAAATATAAAAAAAAAAAAATAATAATAATTGCAAAAAACCATTTATAAAAAGTGAAATGCAGCAAGCCAAGCGATGAACATAAAACCGCAAACAGCAATGAATGGTTATTCCCTGAAGAAGGACTTGCAATTCTGAGTAGGCACTACATTAACGACAACAGCAACAACAAAAACACAAACTAAATATGTAAGTTATTATAATGCATTACTACTAGTTGCTACTTATACAAACAAACTACTAATGTACTAACTAATAAATAATAGAAACACTAATACTACTACTAATACAGCAATAACAAATAACGATACTTGTAATGATAAATACATTGTTTACTAACAATTAAGTGCATACACCACTAAGTAAAGCAGTTAATGAGAACAAATTAACATTGCATGGTTACTTCATGTACAGAGAGCGAGCGATTAATGCCAAATGAGAAATGTTTGTATGTAGACTTATTTATGATTATTACATAAATACATATTTATGAGTTAAGTCAGAACTGGAGGCAGTGTATCATACTCGTAAGTAGGTAAATACCGCTGGCATTATAAGAGAACCCCCAAAGCCACTACATACACACCTACTATGTACATAGATTTGTAAATGAAGTTGTGTATAAGAACTAAACGAAAGCAAGTAGCGATGATTGGCTTTTGAATGAATACAAATTCTGAAGCACTGCCCCAGGTGCGCACTACAAATGCCACATTATAATTGTAATTATATTGTTACCAATAAGTATGTAAGTTATTTATATGTATGTACATACATATTTATACATATATAAAAATACGAGTATGATTCTAGCATGCGTGCGTGATTTGATACGAGTCGAGTTTAGTGTCGGGATTTTAATTTCCAAAAAAACGGGACTGGACCCGAAGCTTAATTTTCTTTAATATCAAAACTCAAAAACACAGTGTTTCTAGAATGAAGTTTTTACAGAAAGGGTTTCTGTATTTTTTATGCAATAAAACGGTTGTAGTTTTCGTTTCGGTGAACCGATTCAAACGAAATTTTAAAGAATTTTTTCCTGTAAGTAGGACATGGACCGATCTATTTGAAATAATCATGTTTATGGTCTGATTTGCATGAAACTTGGCACTGCGCACTCTTAGTTAGTATTTTCAGAAGAAATTCGATACTTTACCTTAGTTCTAAACACCTTCACAACAATATTAATTAAGAGTTTTCGATGTGGAAATAATAGCACAAAAATACTAGAAAGGCGCAGCAAATCTCACTGTGTATTTGCTAGTCTTTTTTAAACCTTTAACTAAAAAATACTGAATACCTAAAATTAGCAAAGTGTTTTTCAACCATCAAATACACAATGTTCCAGGCATACGTTTTTTTTGCAAATTTAATTGGTAGGTCTTTCGAAAATCTTCACTGTCGAAAAAGAAAGTCGTAAAATTGTCTAAAAACTGTCAGAGGCCATTAAAAGTACAATGTATGCATGTAAATTAATGAATGAATTATAAAATGGAAATCACAGTATGCATTTTAAATAACTAGCGGTATCATATTCAAAATTTGTCCATGAATGATACGATTTCATACTAAATATAACTTCTCTGGCAGCTTTTCGATTAGTACGCGTCAAAGATGTACACCAGCTTAAGAAAATAAGCCTTAGTTTACAGCGTGTCTTCGATAAAAGCAAAAACACAAACAGACGACTAAACATGTAAACAATTTTTATGTCCCTGATTCCGTTACAGCGCATCTCATAAAATTTCAATTTGGTCTATTTCGTTCCCCTAACTTCGATTGTAAAAAACGTGCACCGCTTTGGAAGTCCAATCGTCGAAAATGTGGATAAAATCATGACCAGGCACACAGACAGTCACTCGTCGGAAGCTCTGGCAGCTTACTTGATATACTCTTATGCATCTGCTTTATTGTTCGAAGCTGGCACCAAGCGATCACCACCTGCTCTAGCCTATGGCGAACGATTTTGTTAGAAACAAAAATGTGCCTCAATGGACACTTGTGAAATTAGAAAACGCACTTCCGTGAAAGAGGATTAATGGAATTACCTTCAAAATAGCAAAAGTTTCTACAGTAAAATAAAAATATACGCTAAATTTCATAACCCACAAGGATTGGAATTTTCTTCGGCCTTAGTTTAACTAATTTTATCTTACTAGAGCGACCACTCTGCACTGATTTGAGATCTAACTCTGAACTATCAATAAGCCTAACAGTCTGTATTCAATCCTTTCTTATGCGCAAAGAGTTGGTAAAACCCGAAATACAAAAATTTGCATCCCTAGTTGGCACAAATAACCCAACAATACATACCAAGTTTAATTGTCTTGCCCACCAATTCTCTCTCGTAACTCGTACTAACATAAATTTTCTTTTTACTCCTGCTGTAAACATAAATACAATATAAATAGGTAAATGTATCCAATTGTTGTCATATTTCGTGCTCGGCTGTTTGCCATAATTCAATGCAAATTTTATGCATCAGGTAAACAGTTTATGGGCATTTATGCTACGAGTACTAAGCTGTTATTGTGTTACTTCTGTATTTATTTAGCTCATTATTTGCTAGAGATTTTCTCAAAATTATTTTTGCTAGAAAATTGATGCCAAAACGTTACATTTGTAGGTATTTATATGCACATTGCAAATTAGTAGCTTATATAGATTTATTTGAGTTGTACATGTGCATAGTTATGTTAGTTCTGATATTGTGTAATAAACCCTGCAGGAAATGGGACTAGTTTGTAGCTAACTATTAACTAACTCGCAGTCGACTAGTGATGGGCGATGGCCGCAAATTAGTGATCCCTGGTTTCTTCTGCATTAGATGTCAACTAACTTGTAGCTAACTACTTTTGGACATAAACTATCAACAAGAAAAATTTTTTAATTTTGTTTTTTTCTTTTTATTTAACATTACATATTGACTTATCTGGGTACATGTTCTTTCGTAAGTGGTCCCACATTTGAATTCCATCAGACATAACATCAAAATAATAATGTAAAATAACGATCTTTATTTTGTCTGTCCTGAATTCGAAAAAGAATCTGCGAAGTGCAGAAATAAAGAGTATTGAAAGTATTTTTTGTAGGAGGATATTTAAATAGAAACTTGAAAAGAAAACAACCTCCCGATAACGTCTGCATGACTCCTTACAACTAATTAAAAGTTAGTTATTTATCGAAATCTCGCAAAAAAGCTGACTACCAGTTGGTTATTTCAATCAAGTGATAATTTTTTTCTGCAGGGAGTTGTTAGAAATTTGTCTTCAATTCATCTCGTAAGATGATGTATAGCAAATAAACAATAGTACAATAGAGTTCAGCATTACATTTGGACATTGCTTGCGAATATTAGGTTTGGATAATACATACATATGCAGCCGGGCTCCCATTTCCACGTACTTTTGCGATTTGCGTTTTTGTAAAAATCGTACGTTTTTATTTTTGNTGAAATCTGTTAATACTTTCTGCCTAGAGAATTGAGACTTTTGTAAATTCTAAACGAATAGATTTTTAGAAAAATTCTAGATATGCAGTTTTGTAGGCCATCAAATTTAGTATAATAAAGGGTATATTAAAGTGTTCCAATATTTTTATGTGAAGAAAATGAGCAACATCTTCAACAAAAAAAATTAAATCATTCTAAAATTTAATGGCCTACAAAACTGCAATCCAGAATCTTTCTAAAAATTACCATCAAAAAGTGGAGACTGAAAGTATTAACCAATTTCCGCTATTAGAAACGAAAAGTCTTTTTTTATAACGTTTAAAAGCAGATCAGCAGATTTTTCTTAAAATATATTCAGAACTTTTATTCGGCACATGTAGGTGACGTACAGAATAAAAGTCTTCTCGAATTCATGAGATCATAAAAATATTGTGAAAAATTCGCACGGCGTTTAACCCATTGTAATATCTGTGGTCATAAGCAATAACCGCCTAAGTCGAAAAACCTGAATTCGAGAAAAAACGTTTTAAACATTTGGACTTTAATGTTAGCCTTATGGCGAAACCTAGCTGGCGAGATTAAGATTTCACGTACACATGGAATAATAGTTGCAGAATACGATAGCATATATAACTCAATTCTTTCTTAAGTCGACTTAGGCGGTTATTGCTTATGACCATAGATATATTGTTATCCGTATCGAAAGCCTTCTCCCGCTCCTGAAAAATTGTACAAGAACACATCGAATGGCGCAATAGAAGACAACGAAATAAATTGAACAAGTGGTAATAAAATATTGACAACCAGAAAAGTAAAAACGTTGAAGTATTGTAGTCTCGGCCAAATTCATACGCAGTAAATCAAGTATTTATGACGTGTACCATAACATGTGAGGGGAGAAGAAACAGCAAACAAACAAACTAAGAGTATAAGGGAACGCACTTGTTTTTACGAATGCGAGAAGAAACATGAATATATGAAGGTTCTAACAAGTAAACAAATAAAAGAAAATGCCAATAAAAGTAAGGCAAACAATTGGTTAAGCAAACTAAAGTAAAGTAAGTACATACTTTTGGTACTTGAAGAAAACTATGTAGTGGCAAGAACTCATTGAATAGTGGTTCGTCAACAGCACTTCGAGAACGCGATTTAATGCCTCTTAAGTATTATTGGATATACATACAATTATTTTTTGCACATGCGTTAGTGAGGTCAATAAAAAATATTGCGATTATTATTATGTATTTATTATTTGCAAACAAACGAGTACTTACTATTGGTAGCTGTGATAGTTGCAACAGACAAACGAAAAAGCACAGCTGAGTAAATACTTGCGGTTTTATGTTTGTACTTATGTAGCAATCATACAAACTATTTATATGTAGCATCCTTGGCAGCAACTGAGCGATAACTGTCTACAACAGAATTATGCCCTTTCTAAATATCGCTTCCTCATCGCTTCCTTCACTTGCACATTCAAGTTGCTCGTAACTCTGTACATACATACTCCTCGTATAAATCCGGAAGTGTCCTCATCAGAATTTGTGTACATACATAAATATTTCTATGATGCATGTGATGAGTGTTCATCGTTACATTTTCTCTTATTTGTTGTTATTATGTAATGCTTGATAAATTGTTGCATAAACAATAACAACAAATGCTTTTTATTAAGCATACATACATAGATGAAAAAACTACTACAACAACGATGTTCTCAGTAAAATTGTTAGAAGCACACAGCCCACAGGTGATCGCTTGCGTTAAAAACAAATGGTGCCTGAAACGACGACGACGACTCTTACAAATGGCTATTGCAAGTTTTGAAACAACATAAACTGCATTTTATGTGTTTGCTGTGAGTGTATGCAATTGTGTGTAAGTGCGTAACAAAGCATTAGTTTAACCAAAGTTAGTTTCACTAAAATGTAGAAAACTAAATGATAGAGTGAAAGAGATGGTAGTTGTAGGTGCCCCTTGGCGTATGAGCAACATTTGAGGTATGATCTTAAAATAAAAATTTAACTTAGACTTTGTTGTTTAACCATTTTTCCTAACAAACAAATCGTGGTACAAAGCTCAATAGCGCTATTGAAATAAATATTAATATCCCACAACAAAATTGACAAATGTTAATTTAATTTATAAAAAACAAAATTTGTGGAAATTATCTGTATGTTTCTTCAATAGATTTTATCGTTTTTTGTTTCTTCACAGTTGCCGATATGTGCATTTCCAATGAGATTTTTATGACAAAAAGTTTGAAAAAATAAAATGGATAGGTCAGAATTAAAAAAAAAAGATTTTTCTATATTCACATAAATATTAAATAGCGCTTTATTCATTAAAAAAGTGACAACCGTTGGAAGTAGAGATTTAAAGATATAAGCAAACATATGCCCTGGCATGATGTTACAAAAAACAGAAGTGGTAGGTAGCTTGGATTACAAAATTGCCAAACTCTGCGAATTGGACAAGACTATTTGTATAAAATTTTTTGTAGTAATATTCGAACTAATTAGGGTTCATTTTCCAAGCTTTAATTGTAAAAATCGTTCCTGTTTTTTTTATCAAAATTGAGTTGAGTTGTGTCACCCGCCGCACACAAAAGTCCCATTAACCCGCATTCTTGGCGACAGATGAAGTACGAAATTGTTCGGTTACCTTCAAGTAAAATGGTTTGCACGAACATCTAAATATTTGGAAAAAAATCCACGATTACTCAGTAGCTCATACGCTCGGTGTTTAAACTTCAAACATTTCAGCTTGTAGCCGAATAAACACATACATATAAGTATGTATATATGTATATCTAGATGCTCTAGGAACATTTCTGCATCAAAAAGAAAATTTTGAAAAAAAAATCGCTTACATCTTTTTGGCAGTTAGGGCTCGATATGTCAGATTTATCTTATCAAGTGAGATCGATAAAAAAAATCATAAAGTTACGCTCGTTTATTTTATGGTGTCACTGACCTTCTGATGCTGCTCTTGTTTTCATCTTCTTTTATATTCATACGTTTCTACACCTTGAACCTTGCATAACTTTTTCTCTGCTTCTTAAGCAATGTAATTTCCCTGTTTGTCCTCTCTTTTTCACACCAATTGTATGTTGTTAGGTTGAGACTTGTTTAGCCGATAATATTTGCGGTCATAAGTATTTCGAATTGATATACAAGTTTATAGGTTTAGTTTGTATGTAATTCGTAAATCCATATCGATTGTCCCCTGCAATAACGACACAATTCAAAATTCAAAAAATAAAAACCGTTACTACTCTTAATTGGCTCTTGTCTCTAAGACATGGAGACATGAGCTACTTAACAGTAGTAAGGTCTTTTATTTTTTGAATTTTGAATTGTGTCGTTATTGCACGGGACCATCGATATGTATTAGAGGGCTGCAAAGTTCTCAGCCAAACTGCGCTTCACACATGTAATCGAAAAATAGGAACACATGCTTGCGGTACCCAAAAAAAAACAGTAACAAAAGTAGAGAACATCCCAAATGAGCGTACCTGAACGATGTTACTCGACGGCACTCTCCTTCACCAAATACGTGTTCCGCAATGCTCACATACTTAAGTATCAAGCAACCTGAACGTAGTATTTGGAAACTTCACATAGGAAGGTCAAACTGCACGGGAAGGTTTATGTTGTCTTTATGGGTTTGGATTCTATTTATAACATGCGAGGACATTTTTTTTTTATGTGATCAGGTTTGCATTCGTTCGATTTCCAAAAATGGGGTGTGATATTAAAGCGCTTGGCCTGTAGATGTGTACTAAGGTTACATTTTTTTTAAGTGTTGCCACCTGTTAAAAATTCTAATTAAAATTATTTAATAAGTTAAATCAGTTATTGAAGTATGGGTATAACTATAAATTGGTTTGAAAAGGCTCCATTTCTAATAAATATGTAGGAGTGTTGCCACCCGTTTCAAACGTCAAATTCAACTAAAATTAAGGGAGTTAGGTAAATGAAATATGTACATATGTATATATTAAAGTATGGGTGTTTGAAAACGTTAAGCAATTTTTTGTGAAGGAGATCAGATCTGCACAGTTCTTTGGAATTTAAAAAATTAGATGTCAAATTAAGGACCTTGGTTTTATTTTTTGGAGCAAGAACTTTTTTAGAGGTACGGGGTGAATTGATGCAATTGATATCGATAACAGAACCTATAAAAATATCGATTACAAAGTCGATGACAAATTCGTTAAAAATTTTGATAGCAAAATCGATAACAATATTGGTAGAAAAATGGATTAGAAAATCGACAAAAATATCGATAAATAATTGATAACAAAACCGATACCAAAAATTGATTAGAAAATCGATAAAAATATCGTTAACAACCCCGTTAAAAATATCGATTATTATACCGATAAGTCCCAAGAATCCCGAAAATCTATATTGTATTGGCAACCCTATTAAAAATATTACCTCTTGATAAAAGTGAACCGAAATGCCTTTCGTCCGATAAAAGCGTTGCAAAATTTTACGCTACTTAAATATTTTATTCACTTTATTTTTAGACAGATGGCAACCCTATGTAAAAATTTGCATTTTTTTCCAGAAGCAGTAAAGCTGACCTTCAAAATTGTGTTTCAATATTTAAAATTTATATAGTATGAGGGTAGATATGGAGCAATGACATAAAAATACCTTAAAGAAACTCATATGTATATCTGTGTTCGTATGGAAAAGTAGCTTATGTCGAAAGGCTGGCTTTAGTATAANAAATAAACGTGCAAGAAATAGTTCCGATACTAGCAAGTCAATATTCTTACCAAGTTTCATCAAAAAATTCCTTGCCGTTTAAAGAATAAAGGGAATGCCGCATTATACTAAAGCCAGCCTTTCGACATAAGCTACTTTTCCATACGAACACAGATATATATAAAAAACGTATAGAAATAAAAGTAAATATATTGTATGTGCACGAGACATATAATATTTCTTATATGTATATAAATTATGCTCTCAAACGAAATCTTCCTAAAATACTTGAAAACTTCACATGAAGGAACCTTTTACTTGCGGAAGTTTCACAACGTAGTTCTCCCCTTTTATGTTCCTCTCTTTTTCGGAACATATTTTTGTCGAGTACTTAGTTACTTGACGCTTAGCGACTATACTTCTCTTCACTATCCGCGCTCTCAGTGAGAGGAAGAGACGGAAGCGTATTCTCTAGAAAACTTCAATGTGAAGCCTAATATCTTCCGATGCAGACCTCTAATATTTATGTATGTATGTACATATTTACAACTCAGAAGTGCGTAGTTCTCATCCCTCAATCCTTTTAAAAATTCTTTGATGTATTTTACAACATTCGTCGGCAAAAACACAAAGCAATTACCATGAAGATAGCATTCATATTGTAATTGCGGCTAATTTGAGAAATTGCCGTCGGCAACGATGCGTAAAATATGAAAAGCATAAATAAGCAAATTACCTTTGACAACAAAAGCGGTAATATTTATATTTGTATGTAAGAGTAAATATTTATGTATATCTGTATTTGAGGGTCGATGAACTTTTGAGATAACGGTCAAACTAGCAGCTTAAGGGCCTCGTTAACACTTCATTGCCAGCGAAGGGGTGAATTTTGGCAAAAATTGGCTTGAATGGATGTAAAGTTAGACAGCCGATTACGCATATTTATTTTCACTTGTATATCCATACGTATGTATGTATGTTAGATACCATCATGCTTTATGTAAGGAAAAATGATTTTGAGCAATAGAACACCCTTTTTCTATTAGCTAATTAATTTAATAACAAAATTTAGAAACGTAAAAACTTAACTATCAAATATAATACGTTTTGACCAACACTATAGAGCAAAACTGAGTACATGGTGGTTTTGTTAAATATTTGCAAGTTTTTTTAAGTTAAAATTTTGTTGTTATTTCTTATCAAAATATGATTCATGATTTAGTCTAAACTATGTAATGAAATTTTCAATTTTTGAACAGAGCTTAGAGAAATTCAACAAATTTATATCAAAATTTTCAACTCAATTTTTATCTGGATTTTTAGAAAATTTTTGAGGATGCATTTTGAAGCCCATACAATTTTTGGTCTGATAAAGTGCAAGTCTCAACCTTGCGTTGATTTTTTTAAATGTTTTTTTTTGCCAAGGAGATTCTATAATATTGAGTACTCTGAACCCTAATGTTGACTTGATCACAGCACTAAGTCCGAAACAGACACTGGGTCCGGAGCTGAAGTCTTTATTGCTTGGAGAATATGTCCCTGTATTCTAGGGCGAGGTATTTGCAATCATCAAGGTCATATGGCGTACTGGAAAATAATTAGGTGAATGTGTAGGAGTTTACGAGCCTCTAACTATAGCTCAGCTGCACTTAAAGCAATTGACCCGCAGCAAGCTTGAGAATTTAATAACTGCAGTTAACTCCCGACATAATTCCGAATTCCCGAGTTGATCCGGATCAACGCTGCCCTCTGTATCTGCCTTTATGTATGTCAGAGTAGTTTAAATTTAATTTGTACTGAAAATAATTCAAAATATCTGCAGCAGTCGGAGCAGCTGCGGGGAAGGTCAAGTATTTATATAGAACATTTGTTTTAATGTGCAGCTAAAATACAATACGTCATTTTAATATAAACTAAATTATAATTTTGATTTAGATTTTTTTTTGGTTTTAACTAAACACCCCGTTTTCTAATTATAAGCTCACCACATATTGAAAAGTTGTAACAAATAATTTTTTTGTTAAATATCTTTAGATATATATTTTTTTTTTTTATATATATAGTTTACTGTTCAATAAACCGCATAAGTCCAAGTTTCAAACTTTGTGCAATATTTGAAAGAAAATCAACAAAATTTCGAGCTTTTAATAAGATTTCTTCAAATTATTTATAGCCCATTCAATTTATTTTCTGACAGTATTGTGCATTTTCTTTCATATAAAGAGTGTTCGACGATTTTTTTATATGAAAAAAATTAGCAGCACCTTAAAACTACAGAGCTGCATACTCAAAATCGTTCTAGGAAACATAATTAAAAAGCTCGAAATTTTTTCGAATGTTTGTTGATTTGTTTGTCTAAATGCTGCACAAAGTTAAAGCTTGGATTTATGTAAAAAAAATTTTTTTTAAAATATCAAAAAAAAATTTTTTTTGTTGAAACTAATCAATATGTGCCGCGCTTTAATTATGACACGGAGTGTATGTTTCATTAAAATAAATCTGAAAAATTTAAAACCTCTCGCTTATTGTAGATAATAATGCGTAACCATTACATACACTAAAATTTATAGAAAATAACGAAATAAACCAACAACCAAAAACCACACCCTGTATAAACCCTTTCTTTGTCACAAAGAATTGCCAAGCTAAAGCAAATAGTTCTAAAACTTCTAATCTTAAGACACAAAAATCTAACATAAAAAAATGAGGAGTTAAGATCATTCGCAAGTCAACTGGTTTAAAAAACAACTAACACAAACGCCATGTCTTAACCACTTATACATCCATCAATATGTAAGTAACGGGTGATTTTTTAAGAGCTTGATAACTTTTTTTTTAAAAAAAACGCATAAAATTTGCAAAATCTCATCGGTTCTTTATTTGAAACGTTAGATTGGTCCATGACATTTACTTTTTGAAGATAATTTCATTTAAATGTTGACCGCGGCTGCGTCTTAGGTGGTCCATTCGGAAAGTCCAATTTTGGGCAACTTTTTCGAGCATTTCGGCCGGAATAGCCCGAATTTCTTCGGAAATGTTGTCTTCCAAAGCTGGAATAGTTGCTGGCTTATTTCTGTAGACTTTAGACTTGACGTAGCCCCACAAAAAATAGTCTAAAGGCGTCAAATCGCATGATCTTGGTGGCCAACTTACCGGTCCATTTCTTGAGATGAATTGTTCTCCGAAGTTTTCCCTCAAAATGGCCATAGAATCGNGCCTACATTTGTACACAGTCGTTGGCGGAACATAGTTAACGTTATATACCTAAATACCACAAATACTTAGCTACTTGTAAGTTAGAATATTAGATAATATATGTACATAAATATACATACATAAAGCCATATACAAGTCTTGCAATGTTTTACACACACTAAATGCCTATTGTACATACATACATATATTTGGTGTGTGTTGGCACTAGGTGTCAGGTGAAATGTAAACTAAGAAAATTTAATAAAACACAAACAAAAACGACTCGTAAATTCTGTATGAAAACATTTCTTAATTTCATTTCATTAATTTGTTGTTGCACTTAACTTCTATCGAAATTCGAAACTAATCATAGATTGTATGCATACTACTTGAGGCGTCCCATCTGCTATCAAAGCATGGTAGCGGCCGGTATTAAAATTAAAAATTTATATTTTCAAGCTTTTTGTGGTTGTCTGTTTATGTGAAAGAATTTATGTGGTGATTATGAAATAAGTGAATGCCAATAAAATCACTTATTGTTGGCTCTAACTATGGCAGATATTGAAATATTTCCGAACAATTGCAATTATAATTGTTAGCAATGAAACTTGTAGAAATTATTGTTAGCAAATTTGATTTAGTGAGCTCTAATAAAATTTATAATGCAGGTTATTCGCCCTAAACGATTGTTCCGTAAAAGGAATAAATAAGAATAAAACCAAATTTTAAAACACTCAAAAAAACTATTATAATAAATATGCATTATTTTTAATGCCTAAAAAATTATTCATTTAACTTTTCGACTTTTGTAATTAAACAGTTAAATAACTGTAAATTTTGTAAAAACAAGTTTATGCATGGAATGAATGTGGTTAAAAAATTCGCTCTCATTTGTACAAATGTACATTAATATGACAAGATAAAAAGAAAAAAAAAATAACAAGCAACAGAAAGTTAAAATATTTTACGACAAATGAGTTTTAAACAGTCGATATTGAGTTCTTAATTAGATGGTATGTCTTACCGTAAAATCCGAAAAATTATGAAAGCTGAATAATAGCATAGACAGAGGGCAACGTGGATTCGGATTAACGGCGCAGTTGATCTGATCAAAATTGTATCCCGACAGACGGCAGAAATGCGGATTAATGAGCCGCGAGGGCTCGATTACCACAGCCGGTAGAATTTACATTTAGTTTTTTTTTAACTAATTCAATTATTACTTTTATTTTTTTTTTGTGTAGTTATTTTTGGTTGTGAACTTTTTAATAAAATTGCACTATAAAAATTAGTTAAATTAACTAATAATAAAATGAATATGAAATAAAATAAAATTAAAATAAAATAAAA
>NW_016159340.1:57019-59577 GCF_001687245.7 Rhagoletis zephyria | reverse complement strand
TTTTTTTAATATTTACCATTTTTCAAGCCAAATTTTTTTGGTATTATTTTATAAGAATATTTGGGGTATTCACAACGGTATCGTAAGTGTCGTATTGTTGTATGTCGTAAACTTTAAATGCATAAAAAATATATTAAGGGGGTTCGAAAAGTACCATCAAAGTCATATTATGCATTCTCGCAGTGCTAAAAAATAGTTGGTTGTGGTTTCAAGTTCTATAAACATTTATTTAAGCTTTTAAAGTTTACGACATACAACACTTACGACACCGTTGTGAATCCGCCAATTGTTTGCGCTTTAGCCAAACATTTAAAAATCAAGAATTCAAGCTATATACAACATTTAGAAAAATTCAAAAAATTTTCATTTAAATTTCGAAATTTTCACTCTGAATTTTTTGAACAATTTAAGGTATGGAGTTTTATAGCCCATAATACTTGAGACTAATCAACAATTTGCAGCTAAAAATTCCCGTTGGCAGTTTTTAATTTTTTTGCTGCCAGTATTTTGTGTTTTTTTTTTTCATTTAACAATTGCCATTGATAACAATATGCGTTGATTAAATTTTTTTCGAAGGCTCGAAGTGGGTAATTACATACAAAGAACATTGGAAAGAAATTTCTAATAAAAAGATAACTACGAAAGATAAAACGGAAACGAAAAGTTTTATTTGTTTTTCAAACTAAATAATTCAACAGAAATCTACCAAAATGAGAAAAAATTTACTTTTTTACCAACCCAAATTTATTCTACCAATTTTGGTAACAATTTACCAAAGTGGCAACCTTGGATATAGTGCAAAGCTCTCACTACTCGGCTACCGCGGACGCCAAACTCGCTTGCTTTGTTTACTTACTTTTACAATAGACAACAGGTGCCCCTTTTGGTCAGTCTTGTCATCGAAAATTCCCCTGATCCGCATTAAATTTTAAGTATTAACTGCAGGACCTTATCCGGATCAACTGCAATTAATTCCCGAGATAATTCCGAATTACCAAATTGATCCGGATCAATGCTTTTGTCTATCTATGCTTTAACAGTAATGAGGATGATAGCTGCTCAACTAAAAAATCTTGTGTAACATTAGTTTTCTGGTGCCCTCAGGCAAGTTTAATGTAGTTGGAAATTAAATTTATTAAAAATGCATATTAATTTTTACGCTAAGACCAACAAGTTCTTTGTCAGCTATACTTACGTATGTATATTTCATTTCTGTTTAAATTGCTAATTATTTTTTAATGTTGTTTGTGCACTTTGTGGTAAAATGTCTAATAGCAACGAGATATTTACTTAAATAGCTTTAGTGATATGAAAGTAAGATTTGCCAAAATATATAGAGTATTTAAAATACGGCTGAAAAAACTAACTGTATGTAGGAGTGTTGTTAAACTAACACAGTATAAGTTTAATTAATGACAATTAAAATCTAAAATACATAAATAATTATAATTAGTAATTACACTGCCAAAGATGAAAATTTGTCATCTATTTTAGTAGATGCATATGTACTAGTATGTATGCATGTATACCAAATTTTCAGTGATGTTATGTAGCTGATTTATTTATGTATTTGTTTATGTATATATTTATATATTTATATACGTTTAATATTAAATTTGTTTTTGTTAGTGGTTTTTGAGCGTGTGATGCAATCTAGTAGACTACATAAATATTATATGTATATGTATATATACATACATATGTGCATTAGTACGGAACGAAAACACTATACAGGATACACTGCTGCCACCAGAATTTTAAAAAATTAAAAAAAAAATAAACCCCTATGTTGTCGCTCCGTGTAAGAAAACAGGCGAATATATCAAAACATCTGACGTTTATTCAAATAGTTTAAATTTTCGAAATCAAAGTTACATAAATCGTTTTAATATCTGTAAAATAGATTAAGTTTAATACCATTTTAAATTACATTATTTCCTCTTGTCTTACTTATTCGTCCTCTTACAACAGCTTTACTATGACAATGAGCAAGTTTTCAGTTTATCGAAAACTCTAGAATGCTTCGTTCAATATTAAAATCAGAGTTGCATTTACAGAATTAAAAAGTGCGTACAAATTTTGACACGTTTTTGAACATACAAAAGTAACTGTCGTTTCATTAGTCTTAATCTGCAACACCCTATTTTATTTTTAATCGGTTAATATCACTGGACCACAAATTTCAACTTTTTCTCTTTACCAGAAACGCCGTTATGAAATTCTTATGTAAAATCACCCCCTGATTCCGAAAATCAAGGTTATTTTTATTTTTATGGTACCGTTTTTGAGATATTTGCAATTTACAGTTTTTGCAAAAAAAAAAAAAATTGGGTCCACTTTATCATATATATCTCAAGAACGAATTAAGCAATTCCAAAACGGTTTGAAGCTTTTAAAAGGTAATAAAATTTTCTATAAACTGTGCATACAACACTTTTTGCTAGGCCCTGTAGATTCAAAGATAACGAACAATCATTACCGATTTTTTCAATTTTTTTTGTAAAAATATAAAAAAAATTGTACTTTGCGGGGAAGGATCTCGAAAACCTTTTATTTTT
>NW_016159340.1:13897-56314 GCF_001687245.7 Rhagoletis zephyria | reverse complement strand
AAAACTAACTAAACAAGAAAGTAGTAAAAAATTATGTGTAGCAAAACAATTTAATAAGAAAATGAAAAAAATAGAAAATATTAAATTAAAAAAGCATAAACAAGTACTTAAGTTTATACTTAGCGCATTTAAGTTTTAAATAAGATTTATACTAAGTTTACACCAGTTACAATTAAAATGTTTCAGCAAAAATTCAAATAACACAAAAAAGTAACTACATAAATTTAACTGAACAAAATTTCTGGTAAACAAAAATGGTTAAGAAATCGAAGCAAAATTGATATACATAAACTTATGTAGTTGTTG
Organism: Rhagoletis zephyria; assembly: GCF_001687245.7. Taxonomy (NCBI): domain Eukaryota; kingdom Metazoa; phylum Arthropoda; class Insecta; order Diptera; family Tephritidae; genus Rhagoletis; species Rhagoletis zephyria. The sequence continues at coordinate 56,008 of NW_016159340.1, read as the reverse complement.
GTCTAAGAATGAATCGAAAGGAAAGCGGAGAAATAAGTGCATATAAAATGAACTACTGTAATTACTGGGGAGGGAAACGTGTGTGGTGATGATGGATATTTAAAAAATGCAACTGCAAAAGAAAACAACAACAAACACAAATTAACAATTAAGTTGTAACAAATTGAAAGTTAAGTGAAATAAGTATGGAAAACGAAATAAACAATGAATTTTAAAACACAAATAAAATGCTGTAATTTGCGTTGGCTTTGGAAATTAATGATTTGGTGAGTATAAAAATACGAGAGAAAAATTTTATTATTTAATTGAAGTTATATTAATTAATTCGTCATGGCCTGCACTGCATTTGAATACGCCATTCATTGAAATCGGGTAAGATTTGCAAGAAAAAAATTAGGTCGACCAACCTAGTGAGAAGCCGCGTTGTGCGATTTTGTCAGGTTCACGATTTCCACCAGGCCCGCAGAAGTACCTAGTATGCAGCTGCTGCGATGAAAAATCTGTCAAGTGTTGCATACCCCACAGGCGTAAAAAGCAAATTTTACGTCCTTGCAGTTCCCGTGGCACCCTGCAGTTTCCCGTCTGCGCCTCCCGGAGCACCCTGTATCTGGCGCCTGTGAGATATGCAACGAAAACAGTTTTGCTTCCGGTAGCTTCGTACTGGACACTTCTGCGCACCTGGTGGAAATTGAGAATTTTACCAAAATTTGAAATCACTTTGCGTGCTAGGGTGATCGAGCCAAATATTTTTCACCGCAAATTATGAAAATCTTAATCGATTTTAATAAATGTGGTATCAAATGAAAGGGCTCAAATACAGCGGTTATTTTTGTTGATGTTTAAAATTATTTTGAGCGTAAATCACCTCAGAACTAATGAAAGAAATAATATTTTATATGCAACAGCCAAACATTTTTTTTTTACTTTTATTGTTATAATAAATATATGTATGTAACGTGTTTGTATGTTTTATTACAATTCCAACATTATTATTTTTGTTAACCACAATAGTTGTAAAATATAAGTAAATATAAAGAGCGGTAAAACTAACAAAGTGCGATGACTTACTTAATTAAATACGCATCGCAAAAAAATGTCTTTTCAAGGATTATTTTAAAGATCAAACAAATTGCTTACATGGATTGAAAATACAAAAATACATATCTAATATAAAATAATGGACTAGTGTGAAGTTAAGTGGAAGATAGAGAGCTGAGTGTGTTGACAGTTTAAAAAGTAAAATATTGGAGTTTGATTTGTATAATAATCATAAATCGGTGGCTGAGTAAAAGATCGCCCTATCTCGGCTTCCGGTTCAAAAACGCCCCATCCAGTTGGCGGTGTGTTCAACTTCTATTGAGAGGGCGTTTTCGAAGCTGCCGCTGAAATAGGGTGTTTTTGAATCAAATTTTGACATAGGGTGTCTTTCAGCCAAATTTTGAAATAAAGGCCTTTTCTAACCGACAGCCGAGATAGTGCGATCTTCGACTCAGCCCACGAAATAAAGTCTTCTTGGGTTGGACGTCAACGACATTCAAGGCCAAAAATCGCAGAGATTGCACAGTTTTGCAAATAACACGACAAGAAGCACACGTTAGTTCAATAGATAGTTTTCACATCTATTCATTAGCCATGTCTTCGGTGTCATTCTCCATTTCCATTTCCGAACCACGACCTTCGCGTATACGTTTCAATTTTCGCTTTAAAGTCATTATGCCTGCAATGTTAGAAAAATCAATCTTTTTTTAAATTTTTTACTCAATACTTCACTTACATTTAATTGCTTGGAAGGCTTTGGCCGATGTACAGGAACTCTCCGAAGCAGACGAATTGGCTAACGTGCTAATTTTTAGTTTCTCTTGTGCTAGTTTTACTTCCATATAAGCCTTTTTGAGTGTTTTAAAGTGGCGATGTTCGCTCGAATCCTTCAGCAAGATGCATCTGCGAAGTATTAAATAACAAATATATTTTTTTGGAATTTTCTCTTTTGTGTTAGATTTAAATCTTACTTTGCAGCTGACCCTTCTCCTGAACAATCCACGGGCGATGAGTGGTATATTTGATGATAAAAATACTGCAACACTGGTGAATTCCATATTGATAGCCCATACCATAACCAAATTGCAACATTTAATATAATTTTAAAATTTTTGGCAAATAACGTAGGAACTAAATATTTGAATGGTAGCAAGCTGATGAATACGTGTGACCTATAAATAAGAGCAGAATTGTTTATTATTGAAATAAGTGTTTACAATCTATAAAGTATTGATAGCATTTACTTTCCATATCTACATATGGAGGGCTTGTATTCAACAATTTTTATAAAAAAAAAACTTCTTTCTGATAATTCAGAAGGGTTTTCGGTGACTGTAAACTCTCTTATTATTTCTCACTTTAAAATCCAACATTGCATTTTAATAAGCGAAACATAAGACAAAATGTATGTCCGGGGGTGGTATGCCCCGGACATTGACGAGACAGAGCTTCATCTGCCTCGGGAGACACGCACTACACTTGCTCAACTTCGCTCCGGCTACTGCAGCAGGTTAAACTCCTACTTGAGTAGGCTGAATGAGGATGTGCCGAACGAATGTCCGGCATGCGGAGAGACCCCACATGACTCGAACCATCTCTTCGCATGCCCGGAAAACCCGACAACCCTAACGGCCCTGTCCCTGTGGACAGATCCCACAGAAGCTGCACGCTTCCTAGGGTTGCCGTTAGTGGAACTTGACGACAACGACTGAGATACCAACCGATCTGGGCGGGGTTGTTGTAGCCGCTACAACAACAACAACAACAACAAAATGTATGTCGTTCCCACGACAGTCGGGTCTACGTAACCGGAACACCCAGATTTATATCTGGCCAAGGACTGTCACTCCAGCAACACTCCCCAAAATCTCTTTGGGGAATTTGTATGCTGTTACAACAACAACAACAACAACAACAACAACAACAACAACAACAACAACAACAACAACAACAAAATGTATGTTATCAAAGACAGTTGAGTCTAAGATGGATTTAATATCAGAAATCCATTCTCCAATTATGTATTTTAAAACCCCAGACTCTTCATTTAAATCTACACAGGCAAGTAGCTTAATGTGAGGGGAGTGGAATTGGTTCTGTTCTTTTAACGACCATGAAGACGTTTCATAATATTGCTCAAGAGTGCGAAAAAATATGTTATACTTACCAAGAGGCTATGCGTAGACCCAAAAAGACTTGGAACAACAACCGGCTACCATTCGAATTGATTAAAGCTAATAAAAAGAGAGTCTCTGTAAGTATATTGTAGACGCCTAAGCTGAGATTCAGGCCGACAAAATAGTTTTCATATCTGAAAGAAAGCGAAAATCATTAATTATGAAATTACAAAATAAAGTGGACAGATCAGTGCAAAATGGTCGATCAAAATTTTTGGAATTTTTGTATAGCATTATCAATTCTTAACTAATAGCTGATCATATTCAGTTTGCACTTCCCTTCTGCGTGTCTAAGAACGCACTTACTTGTATACATCAATGGCCACCAGTGCAAGTAAATAGAGCGTCCTTGAGCAAGCCTCTAGATAATCGGATTCCTTAAAATCCAATATGGCATTATGTAAATAAAATGTTATTATAAATAGCGAATAGAATTGAAATTTTTCACATTGTTGCGATTTGTAGAAAATCATATTCTCCGAGGAATAAAACAAAGAATAACGTCCTTGATTTTTAGACAGCTGTGGCAACAACATCAATTCATTGTAGAAATAAAGGAAAAGTGTACAAGCGGCATAGAAAGAAATATTCCAAACGGAGCGAGCAAATTGTTTGCGTTTGTAAAACTTTATGTTGGACGTTTTTAAGAAAACCTGGAAAGAAAAAATGTGCTATAAATATTGGGAAGTTTGTACAATATCAATATAAAATGTGTCATAAGTACTTCACTATAATTAATTCAGTTGCTTATAAACACTTGTTTTAATAGATTTTTTAAAGGTTTGCGTTTCGTTTTTTTATAAAACACATTCATCACAATCTGGCAGCCTTTTTTTTTTTTTTTTGGGATTTGGGTAGGTTGGCCGGTTTAATTGTAAACCACCGCCAGGTTATTCCTCTTAGTATGCTATATTCCAAGGGTATGATAAATCTTCAGGTGTGTCCAACGTTGCTCCACTAATACACGTATGGTAATACCGCTGAGGGCCAGAACCACGTGCAAAGTTTCTGCTGGTCTAACGTCTTAAATTTTTTATTAATTATATATTAGATTGTATTAATCTGTATGTATTTAATGGCAGGGAAATAAGTCCACGTATCGCCAGGTTATATCTCAAAATGTATAATTTTATAATTATGCGTCAGATGTTTGTTAAAATTTAATTTTATACTTTAATCATTTTCATGCAAACTGTACTTCATCAGTTCTATAGCAGTTTTTAGTTATTTTTCCAACAGTTATGTCCATACCGTGCAAACGGTACTTTATTTAGCTTTGCATCTTCTTTGTTTAACGAATTTAACATTATGGTTAATATTTCACTTGAAGCACTTCATATGTATGTTTTATTTAAATTAATTTATTAACATTATATTTAAAGTTTAAGTATTATCAGATATCTTTTATTTTAATTTGGAACGATTCAGAATTTTATATTTATTACATATTACTATGTATAACACGACAAGTCACATGTGAAAAGACTTCATTATTTGCTTATATTTTAATCCAATATTTGCTTTAAAAGTACTCGACAGGTCAGCACGACCATACTCGTCGAGGAGCCATTTTGAACTCTGATCTGGCAGCCTTGTACTAAACGTAAACAACAGCTGATTTTGCCGACTGCACTGCTACCACAATTGTCAAAACAATAGAGCAAACAGCTGACGCCTGCAGTCCTGCAAACAAAAAAAACTCGCATGCTATTTTTAGTAGCAACACTTGCATGCATTTGTATGTTTGGATGTGTGCACACATGCACATTTTCCCCGATGAATTTTTCGCTTACCTCAAATATTTTATAGAATCCAATGAAACCTCCGGCAAAAAAGAGAAATATCCAGAACAATGCATTGAGCAAATAGTTCAAATCCACATGCTTCATCAGCGCATCGAAACGTTCATTTATAATGAAGTACTTCAGCGGCAAAAAGAAGTTATAAACGTCCGCCCAATAATCGGGCGGACCTGGCTTCATATCCAGTATGGACGTCATGGTCGTTGCTGCTTTCTTTTTTTTCAAATATCAGCAAATTACTTTGTGTTACTTACTGGTTTTATATTTCTCGTTTTACATTTTTTTGGATTGGTTTTTTGTGCTAATTAATCTATCGAGTCTTAAAAAATTACAAGTCCCGTTTTTTCTATTTTTGACAATTGCTTCTGTACTCGTTATCTTGCACTGACATTTATACAACGAGTAAATATTAGTTGTGCTGCCATATGAAAGTTATCTTATTAGAAACACAAAAACTTAAGCTAAAATTAGTCAAGAACGCAGAACGTATACTTAAACCCAGTCTGTATACGCAGAATTTTGTCGATTACTAGAGCCCTCGGTGTTGCTTACTACAGTGTTGCCACTCACCAAAGCGTTTTCATAAACCTACCTTTTCAACTACAGTTTTTCGTGCTATAATAGATTGTAGCTAAATATAAACTACTTAGTTTTCAACAAAAAACCTTATTCAATAGTAAATTTCAAATATTTTAAACATATTTTGAATAGGAACTTATACCTTTTTTACCATCTGCAAAACTGACGAAGTGGCAACCATCTAAAGAAGGAAGAAATCAGCTGACACGGAAAAATATAAATTCCTCAGATTTCTGCGCTACGGGCTACTACTACAGGAAAATTCTGCGGTGTTGAGTTTTCATTTAAATGGCGCTCTGGTAAGACAGATCGTGTCAGCTGACTTGGGTTTACGTACCGGTCGGTTTACGTTCTTGACTAACTTCAGCTTTAAGGGAAACTTTACTAAACGTAGCCTACTTTTAGGTAGCAATTTTAATGAAACGTTGTTGTTGTTAAAGCCTACATAGTGCCCAACGAGTTTTTGGGTTAATTTTTCAGCTTTTTCCGATCCTGGGATTTTCAGGATGTCGTTATCACAATCCCGGCATCCCGGGATTTAGATATTCATTACTTTCACAACTTAAATCGAAAAATTGCGTCTATATTGTTTGAGAAACTCTGCTAATATAAAATAAATAAATTGGTTTGAAACCTACTTTTTTATTTAAAGTGGCGTGTTTATTTTTTCTCTCTGACGCCGGGATTTATTTTAAAGGACTCTGTAATTTCAAAGATATGGTTAATTCCAAAAATTATTTAAAAAATTCAATTCGATGTGGAATAAAAATATGGGTACCAAATGCAAGAAGAAATTTCTTTGGACCTGAAAAATAATTACAATTTTTTGGATTACGAAAAGGTAATTTTTTAATCTGATAAAGTTAGAAGGACGAAATTCGAGAATGTTATCGATTTCATATAAGTCCTTAACATATAATTTTTTCAAAAACAAATATTTCGAAATTTCAAGGATAAAATTTTAAAAGGACATTTTCAATACTTACCAGTCCTTCTGCACCAAAAACTGGAACCTGTTTAAATTCTACAGGATTTCCTCTTTAATTTAATTCCCATACTTCTTCTCTAAGCAATTTTTGAATTTTTTAAATCATTTTTGAATTACTGACGCCAGACTGAAAAACTAAAAACCATGATAAAAACATAGCAAGGTAGAACCATGATACAAAAAAGAAGGTAGTTCCATTTAATGACATTCGTTGTTGTTGTTAACCATTTGACTTTTAATAAAATTATGACATTTCACCAAATTCATGCTACCTGATCACTAGAAAAAATATTTTTTTGAAAGCAGAAGATTTTATCTGTACATTCAAAGATGTGGAATATGATGGACTTTAAAATTATACCGCCTACATAATTTCGAAAATGGGGTTGATGACTAGGGTTCAGAACGCATGAGGAAAGTGATCAAAATTATACTTACATATCGTCGTTTATACTACGTTCAAATTGGCCCCGTTTAACTTGTTAAATGAAAAAGAGCTTTTTGGAAAACACAATCGTCCACATTGAACATTTGGAGTTAACCTTGACGGTTGTTTGATTACCAATAAAAATTCGAAAAAAAATATTCAAAATCAAGTTTTAGTGTTTAAATTTGTTTTGTGTGAATATCTGCTTCATGATATTAACGCATACGGATAACTTAGAGACTTCAAAGTGTTTAGTTCGTATGCACTATTTATCTCTGCGTACGATGAGACCTCGTGGGAAATAACTAATTACCGCCTGGGCCTCTTTTTAGACAGGCAGACATGCATACAATTATGATATTTTTTGATAATTTTTAATTTTTNCAATTTTACTATATTTGGCCCATGGATTCTCGAATATATTGATATTTGTGTTTAAAATGTAAAACTATCGCGCGGTGTTATATGTATAATGAGCTAGACATTTATACAAAAACATTAATTATTAAATAAAAAAAGAAATATAGCCAATACTGGTCAGAAGAAAGAGTTTCTATTATTGCCATCCGTGCAAATTACAAATCCCGAAGATCCCGGGATTATTTGCCAAGAATCCCGAGATTTTTTTTCGGACCTTAAAAAGGCCGGAATCCCGGGATTAACAAAAAAACGCGTTAAACCTAGAATGTTCAAGTCAAAGCAATATACAATTATTGTTAATTAATTTTTATTGTTAAAAGTACTCGATATAACAATTTTACTTTTTACAAAAACTATATTGATATACTAAATATTTTACATATATTAATACACGTATGTAAATATGTATGTATGTATGTACCCAGTGGGGAAAATGTAATGTATGGTAAACAAAAAATAATAATCTGTAAAACAGCCGTTTTCACATTCGAAAATTCATTTCTTTCCCACGGCGATATCCTAAGAAAAGTGGAACGTTGCATTTGCATTACCTAGTAATCGAAGAATGTATACGATTTAATATGAATTTTTGGGGCTTTTTGTAAACATTAAAATGCTGATTACAAATTAATCAGTAATAGAATGCATTACTACTTTTCCCACTGGATATGCATTTACATACATATGCATGCTTGCTTCTGCATTGCATACATATGTATTATATACAGACTTGCTATCGATAAGATAAATTTACAAAAGTGGAAAATGACCATGCAAATAAGTATGTATGTAAATACAAAATCGTTATCACTTAATAGATACATACATAAAATGATTTTTTATAAATTAATGCGTTAAATATATTATTATGCACTACATACACGTACACATATATACGTACATAACCTAAAATAAAAAAGCAGGAATACACCATTTTTATATATGTATGTACCTATGAACATACATACATATATTGATTTAAATGCATTGCATTGCATCTTCCAATACATAATTGTACAAAAAGCATTTACAACATTTCACATACACATGCATACAACAACAAAAAATATTGCAAAGAAAATTAATTTAATTATTTATAATCGTTAGAAAAAAAATCAATTTACTGAATATTAATGAAAAATTTTCACTACATAAACATACGTACATACATGCATACAACTACATAATTAATTTTACCTCTACAACTTATTATTTAAGTGAACATTCTATAAAATATATATAAAATTATTAACAGTTATTTAAGTAACAACTTTTGTGAATATAAACTGTTTCTCAAGACATTTAGCTTCATTTTACCTTAAACTACACATAGTAAATATGTATTCGCATTTATTCTTTTTTTTTTCTTGTGCGTATTAATTTAAAGTGCACTGCTGGAACAGGTACCGCCATTATTGTGCATCTTTACGCGGCAATTAAAATTTCCCGTATCCACGCCGCATTCGAAGTGATTTTATCATACATTCTTGGTCGTTCCACACCACTTGGTCCACAGGCAATACGCCACGATGAGACACCTAGTAGTGCCCATTGATTTGTGCCCGGAATGAGACATTGAACTGGCGCGCCAGAGTACTCCTCTTGCTGTGGGCGAGATGGAAGAAAAATTTATTTCATATTACATACATCAACATTTGGTTTGCTTAAGTAAAAATTGTTTAAAAATTTATTAATATTTTCTTGCTATAAAAATAATAAAATACTCGAATACCAGGTAAAAATAAATATTAACAAAAATATTAGCAAAGGAGCAAGGAGCTAAGGAGCAAAGGATTTTAGCTGGAGCGGAGCTAGTGCAAAGAGCTAAAAAAAATTAATTTGCTCCTTACCTCCTTAAAGAAACATTTTCAATATTTTGTTTTTGTTATTTTCTGGCCTAGTAACCATCAGAGGTGTTAAATAATGCAGCCATTTTTAACTAAATTTTTCACTTGATTGAAGTCCCAAGTGATTGCAATAATTTTTTGTTAGTCCTGACTAAGACTGATTTTAGCCATTGGAGTGCATTCTTTTGCAGTACTTTGAATTTTTTTCAGGAACCGAGAACACGTTCCGGTATTGGTTTAGCTCTGCATGAGCACAAAAGGTAACGTCAAACAATGCGAATAAAACTCTCGGGAACGTTCTCAAGAAGAACAGAATAAGAACGAAAGTTTCGGGAACGTTTTCAATGAGAATGAAAGTAGGAGGATCACATAAGAACAAAAGTCTGGGAAACGTTCTGCTAGAGCAAAAAACTAGAACATAAGTTTTGAGAATTTAACGCTAAGAATGAGAGGGACGGCTGCGTGTTGAGATGAGAAATCGTTTCAGTGAAAACCATAACTGTTAATTCTAAGTTCCAGATCGTTCATTATTTGGGTGATCTGCCAGTTTCTGGAAATTATTTCACTTTCTAAGCAAGAAAAGTTCGTGTCGTAAGTCTTTCGTTGACTTAATTTGCATAATTATCTTTCAGTTCTATTTTGATTAATTTTAATATTAAAACATTTCAAACTAATGAAACGCTATGAAAAAACAACTTTGTTCTCGCTTCCATTCTTCGCGGAGAGCTTAAAGAAGATCTGTTCCGGATTTGTTCTCTGTCAGAAAGTTCGTGAGACTTCAGCTTCTAAAACGTTCTTCAGGAGACATTGACCTTTGTTCCCTTAGAAAGTTCGCTGTGGGGACGTTCCATATGGTTTTGTTCATATATAATTCCCATGAAAAACTTTTTTTTTTATGGTTTTTGTCGTATGTATATGGCACACAAATCTACAGAAATTGCTAGGCTTAACCGGTAGCCGATTATTTAAAAAGCGTGCCTTAAATACAACACACCCTTAGAACGGTTTTCTACTTTTTTTTGAAAAATAACACAAGGCAATCCATGCTTGCAACAGAAATATATGTCAATTCCATTATTTCTTGAGGAAAGAGCGAGGCAACAGGCTGGTGAAGTATCAATTGTAAAAATTCCTTGGACACACACACGAAATAATGGCAATTTTTTTCTTGACCGTTTTCTTAAGAGCTGCATACCAGCCTTAAGCCTAGTCGATATACATACTTCTTCCTGTTCTTATTTCACAATACACCGTTTTTCGTTTTGGGCCGAGAACAGAAATCTTCGCAAGCAGATTTTCTCCTTTTATGAAGTCCCACCAATTTCGCATACCATGTTCAGAGAGATCCTTCTGTACTTGACCCTTTCACTCTATTCGTGTAGGCCACCGCTGTCGTTTTGCAATCGCGACGAGGGATATTCTCACCGGAGAATCACCCTTAGCTAAATCGACAGCTTTTTCATTACTACAAATAGGTCTTATTGTGCTCTGGAACCCTGAGATTAACCACTTTATTCTAAGAAAAACTGTTTGCCACTCTTTTGCAGCCTGTCAAAATAATCGAATAATAGAGATTTTCAAAAATACTTCTGGGATATGTCTCTATAGGATCGCTCCTAAGCATTTCCTTCCCCCCGCTATTAGTATTCATCAAAGGTGATTGTCTTAATATGAAAAGGTAAGAAACAGGATAAATATTTTGCTTTATTTGTGACTTTTGCAACATGGCTAACAAAGAACTTGAATGGTTTAATGAACTCCGATTCACGCGACTTCTCTTTTCATCAACAACTTATCTTTTCTCTTTGGCCTCACTTCGTGTTTCTTATTCTGGCATTAATTAGCTAAAATAAGTGACTGTTGAAATGTTGAACTCGTCCAAAAACGCTTAAGCGGTTATAGCGCCAACGAAGAAGAAAACAGGTTGTGCAGCAGGGTGGTCCTTAAAATAACAACATCATGGGGCACTCCTTTATTTTGTTCTACGTACATACGAAATAAACACATCCACAAAAACTCAAAAACTTAAAACATAAATTTAGGGGACGCTAGTAGGGCTTGACAATTTTTTTATTTTTATGAGCTCAGCTACAACCCATATATTTTCAAACCCTGTAAGCGAACGCTAAAATTTGTTTAAAATTTTCAAATTTTCGTGGATAGTATAGAGAGCAAAACAAAGTCGTGTCCCATACAAAATTCAGATGTTGTTATTATAAGGACCACAGGTAATATGAGAAGAGCAAAAACAAAAAATGACATGATTTTGTTGTATATTTTGCACTTTAGAATGTCAAAATAGGTAAACAAAACTTGGCAGTTTAGAGTGAAATATAAAAAGAAATTACAATTGAAAGACGAAATCAATAAAATTAGCCTTTCTCGTGCTACCTACCTAACTTCGAGCCATTATTCCAAAGGACGTAGGAAAAACGTATAGTTTTTAAAATTCGAATAAAAAAGAAAACTATAGAAGAAAAAGTGTAAAATCAAACTGATTAGGAATTCCTTTCGGATTTATAAAAATATCATAAAACATAACTTGCAAATAATTGCTTTAACGATGTTTACATGTTCTCTAAGGAATGACACTGAACCTAAAATTATGTTTTCTTTTAAAAGCAGAAAGCGTTCAGTTAAAAAGGTTGTTTTCGAAAAGATTAGAAAAACATGTACAAAAATATGTACATATGTACTATGTACGCAGGCATGTATTGAACATGCCATTAGTATGCACTAAAAAATACAAAACCTGTTTATGAATGAAAAAGCTTAGCGCCTTTAACAACTTGGCTATTTTATTTTGGTCAAGTATCCTTTTTATGAGTCACAAATGAATGAGATAATTTATGAATCTATGTACACATGTATGTTTGTATGTAATCCCAAACAACAGCATGAATTAGTGTATACGTATATGTATGTGTGTGCGTACGAGTGTTAACATCCTGTCACGCACCCTCTTCACGCTTCACTACCTAAAACATCTACGCATATAAAACCAAATGCGCTTGAATGGAGAATCATTATTAGTCAAGCACTTGAATAGAACAGACCTTTCAACGCTTTGAAGAGCAAAACCACAAACAAAATAAAAAATTAAAATTTATAAAAGCATTATTAATTAAATAAACTTTGTTAAAACGATCAAAATGGCACAGCGCAGAAATTTGAAAGTTTCATATCACGGAAATCGTCGGACAATTGGATATAAAATGGGCAACAGCTGTGATGAAATTCTCAAGAAGAGTAAGTAAATACATACATACATATATATGTACATAAAACCTTTCATCTTTATCATACACATTTTTACTTTTTTCATAAACCTTTTTCTAACTAAATTAAATTTCCTCTTTTTTTTCAATTCAGTCATGCTGCACTTTGAGATACCACGTCACCACAAATCATCGCTACTGCTCACCACTGAGACTGGAAAAGTTTTTAGCGGCCGTCAACTCCGCAACTACCTTCAATTATTTCCAAATCCGCATATAACTTTTTATTTACGCTATGATAGCAAAGGCACCATAAAATCAGATGACAACCTAAGCGGCAGCTGTGCCGGAACAAACCGTAAAAATCTCAAACGCCAACGTGACGCCATTGATTATGACGGCGATGACGAGACTTATCCAACGACACCTGTATTTCGCATGAACTGTTTTATAGGCGCCTATCCTAGCAAATGTTCAGCACCGCCAGCTAAACGTGTACGATTTAGTGAAGCTTTAAATCGCATTAAAGTCATACCAGCTCGTCCACAACTAACTAGGAAGCTGGTAGCCGGAGAAGGTACACTGCGTCGGATGAATTCTTTTGTTGACGAATATCCTGAAACTGCAACGTATGCACAGCGTCTAGTTGGAAGTTCTGTGGATCAACCAAATCGAAACTCTACGAAAGAAGCGGTGATAGGATCTAAGACACAGTTGGCTTCATGGTCGCCAGTATTTCGCATGAATTCCTTTATAAACACTTATCCCACAACACCACAGCAACCGATCACCAAGTTTTTCAAACAAAAAGCAAGGCGTACACTATTCACGGATGCCCAGAAGCGTATGGCTGTAGCCAAGCGATTACCGCGTTTGTAAAAATTTGTAATTCCAATGGCAAACCAAACACGTCGACGATACCAAAACGAACCGCCCAAGGAGTATCACTCTCCATCAGTATTTCACAACAAATGAGGCTTCAATATTAACTCTAATACAAAAGTATAGTTGCGTACTACATACATACAAATGTATACTAAACTACATTTATTTTCTTAAAAAATTTAAAAGTAGCCAAAGATTTTAAGTTTAAGTATTTTTACCATAATATATTCAACATAATTTATTTATATGTATGTAATTAGAGTATAAGTCAGAGGCATGTGATCGTTTAAATTTGAGTTTGATCCAGTACTGCACTATTTCTTTTATTGTAATTTTATTGTAATTTAAGAATCAAAAATAATTAATTGTACTCTATATTTTACTTTCCAATAAATGCAAAAAACACATTTTAAAATAATTTTTGTTGTATTATTGCTAAAAAGTTGGTAGATCTACCAATAAAGTGGTAAAGTCTGTGCACTGATTCTGTGTTTTGTGTTGTGCGAGTTTGTTTATGCCTTTTTTACAAATTCTACGCCAGCACTTAATCACGTAACCAGGTAACCTGATAACCAGGCAGTTATGACTACATAAAACTAACTACAAACTACATAAATATTTTACATCAGTGTGGCCTTATCTAAATTTGCAATTCGTTTGATTGTTATTGATCATAAAGCCGAAGAAAATTGCTAATAGATTTTAACTCAGGCCTCAATATACATACATGAAAAATTTTAATGCGGCATCAGAAATTTCTCAATTTAATTAACCAGGAAAACTAATTAACCGGGACTCAAAATTTTAGGGCGCTAGAGACCTTTCCACTACAGATAATTTTTCACATATTTAGTTCAAAAATGCTAGAGAAGTCCATATGCTGAAAACAATTTTTTCTAAAATGAACAAAATTAGCCGAAAATGTTCCACTGTGCGTCCCTATAAATTCCTATTATAGAAATAAATTTACAATGCTCTGCAGCTAAGAGTGATCTAAATCTAAGGGCGACGAACAGGCGGTCACTACTTTAGATTTGTCCGTAAATTCGAAGTCGATCTCAGAAGAAACAGCGAATCAGACACCGTTCCAAGCAGCGACGAGATATCCATCTCATCTCAAAAACTTACAAATTTTTTCAATGTTTCTAAGGACTAGACCTATGCAAAGTTGGTAAACAAGATGGAGCTTTTTCACTCAAAACTCGCCTTTGTCATGCACAGTCAATTCCCAAAATATCTTTGACAGCGCCTTGTCAATTTTTATTGGAACCCAGAGCCTAGCGGTGTTTCGGGAAATAAGGCATTATACGAGTGAGTGATAAAAGGTTCGGCTACAAAGCTTGGGAAACCGAGTCCTAGTGGTGGCAAACTATCGATAGAGGGCGATAATTTTTTTAAACAATTGGGCCGTATTCGTAGTCAAAATTAAGTTGGTACTTAAAGTTAGTTGTAAATTTATTGACAGATAACCCATCAAAAGTTATGTCAAAAAGCTACAACTTACTTCAAGTACCAACTTAATTTTGACTATGCATACGCCCCTACCCCTACGGACCTACCTTAATAATGAAAGTATGATTTAAAAAACGAAACGAATATTTACGTATTCTGCTTTCTAAAGCTAATTGCTTTTATTTAAGAAACATAGCTCTATATAATGCACATTTTTTTCGATAGTGAAAAAAAAACCAAAACCATCGATAGTATCGACAGTGCCATTGAAAGTTTGCCACCACTACTGAGTCCTAGCATGCAACCCCTCTAATAATATAGCTCTCAGCAGTTGGGGAAAGTTAAGAGTATCTACTAACAGAAAATTAACAGATCCGGGCACTTGCACTGGCCATCGGAACAGAGAGCTTCATAAGGGCCATTTTTGAAGCGAATTCTGAAATATAGCGTTCTTGAAAAGTTTTCTCAGATAGGGCATCTGAAATAGGTCGATCTTCTACTGAGCCTTCGATATGTGCATATGTATTTCAATTTCTTCTCGTGTTAGAAGTAATGTCGCACGGTGTAGTAATCTAAGTTACTGAAACTCCAACTTCACTGCTACTGTGTATGATCGATATGTAAACCAGTAACACAATTGAATGGTTTCAGCTGCCTACATAAAGAAGTTATATCGCAAAAACTCGTATCTGAACAATCATTGGTATAGGAGATGTAGATTATACAGCACCGATTTGGACGATTTCCTCAGTAGACATTGTGTGATTATTTTTGTAGAAAATAGCTCATGAAATTGCTCGGTTTTAGCCATCCGAATGAAGGAGTTTTAAAGTAAACCCCAATAACTGAACAATCAGTTGTATGGAGGCTATAGGTTATAGTGACCAGATCTTTGCCATTTTCTATGTAAGTTTTCTGTTGATAATTAGTGAAAATAGCGCGAAATTTCATATTACTAGCTTCATAAATGGAGGAGTTATAACAAAAACTCCAATATCTGAAAAATCATTCGTACGGAAGCTAGTATATGTTGTAGTACTGAGCTTTTGACGGTTCCGACAAATGATTAATACATTACAAAAATACATTCTCTTACAAAATTTCAGTCGAATATCTCGAAAATTGAGGGACTTTATTCCGTTCAAACCTCTTTGCACAATATTTACATAATTTTAGGAGGCGTTACAGCTATCACCGCAAGAAAGTACCCAATTATTTTAAGTAAGGAAATAGAATGTGTACTAAAAATGTAAGCGATCCCCGAAATCGAGATCACAACCAAATGCAAATATTTTTTTTTATGAAAAATTAGAAAATAATAATGATGATAATAGGCATCTTAAATGGCCCGAGGCCATTTGGGTATTCTTTATGTTTGTTTTGATGAAAATTAAATGAAGTCAGCTGATTTTAGTTTAAAGAATTGCTAAACAAAAGCAAAGGGCACACAGGTAATATACATACCTAGTATGTATGGTACAAACATTATACAAACAAATGTATTTATGTAGGTATGTATGTATGCATAATGTGAGCATACCCTGCAGGAAAAATATGAAAAAATAAACGAATAACAAGACATCAAAAAATGTAGAAACATGATTTCAAAATAATGGACGCGAATGCAAAACTTTATCTACTAATCTCATCAGGGCTGTTGCTGAATATATCGTAATTCAATTTTTTGTGAAATCTTTTTAAATGCTATTAATTATGGAGCTACGACACAATGAAATGGACTCTAGCAAGGAAAGCAGGTTTGTAAAGGTATTTTTAAAAAAATATTAAGTTAAAATATACTATTTATATTGCTTCACAGTTTTGAAAATAAACTTTTTTGTGATAAAATCTAATATCTCGAAAACGATAACAGATACCGAAAAAAAATTCAGGAAACCTTGTTGGATAAGTAAGTTACCTTGACCTTTCAAATTTCTTTAAAAAATGGGTGTTTAATTTATTTCATGTTTTGAAAAAGAAAACAGATTATTTTTGAAGTCCGTTTTAAAGGTTTTATTGAATAAAAATTCACTTGGCCTTAAACACGAGATTCAAAAGTAAAAATTTTAAATTTTTCCTTTATTTTCACCAGGAAATTGCATATAATGAACTCCGGCCATGGAAGGAACCCACTTCAAGCAAGAACAGAACAAATATAAGTTTAAATATTTTTTACAATTTCATTTAGAATTGTTGAAACCCTTATGTTTTCTAAGGCCATTTTAAATATCAGGCTAATTTTTTATCCAACGAGGAATACTGAATTCTCCATCTTAAAATCATTAAAATACTGATAAATGTATTTCACCTGCTGTTCTCCTTCCCGATATATTTATTAGATTTTGCCAAAAAAAGTTAATTTTCCACACTGTGTAGCGTTCAAGATAAATTGATACATATAAAGCTATGGTCAAGTTGAGGTGAAGTATGGCTATCCGTCTGGGTTGTTCAACAGCTTAACAGTGTCTAAAACAAAGTCAAAAAAATATTTATTTAAAATGATTTAACCCTCAAACCGGCAACTTTGAAATAGTGATCAGAAATGGTTGGGAATTTTTTTCTGGCATAACTTGGGCATGATAAACTCAATGTTGTCATCTATATACCATTTTGTCGCTTCGTTTGACTTCCAGGTGAGATAAACGAAACAGTGCCTCCAGGCACTCATATCGGTTAAAGCAAAATATATGAACAGATAGAAATTTTATTAAGTACCAACGGTTTTATTCCAAAAAGTTTAGCAGTGCAAAGGAATCTAGAAAAATGTGTTACTTTTTTGAGTGCTATTCCAAAAAGCAATTTTTTGTCGCAGATCAAAAAATATAAATTGCATACTTCGCAAATACATTGAGTTTGCGACTTTTTACAAAATTTGCACCATTCTTTCCACTTTCTCGAGCCATTTAGGAAGTTGATTGTTACCATTGAAACGAACGTCATCAACATGATATACAGATTTTCTGCCAACACTCAGAGCAGCAGGTTGCGATTCATCTTGTGGAGTAGAAGGTTGACTTGTTGAAGATGGGCCACCAACCGAACGCGTTTGAGTGTAGCTCACAAGACCAGCATAACGGATAAAAAAGGCGGTCATTGCGTCCATCCCCATCTCGGAACGACGGGAATCTTTTTATGACTTCAAACCGTTTCAATGGCATCGTTTTGCGAATGGGTTCGAATGCATTCTTCATTAACTACCTCTCTAAATTCGGGGAGCGATAAACCGACATGTATAAATGAATGCCAATGTACTGGCAGATATCATCGACATTCACATTGAATCTCAAGTTTATATCCTGATTAAGTTAGAGCATACCGCTTCGTCTCTTAAACAATCATTTCAATTATTTCTTTAGGGGAAAAATATATAGATATTATTGCACCGGTCTTGAGAGCATTTTTGTGTGCTCAGGTAAGCCACGAAATGCCACCTCATTTATATGAAGTTTAAGGTTTGTTTTGCGCCAGATGACTTTGCTGAGTTCAGCAGAATCTCTGTTTATTGATTCAATGTCAGCAATAAAAAATCCATACGATCAGTACGTAAAATCAATTTTCCAAAGATGTGAGAGAAACTCTTACTTCCAATCAAACCACCATTGGTTGGTACAACTGCTGGACCTGTAGCTTCGGCTATACTACTACTTAGTCTCCACAGAATCCATAAATTCAAGAATTTCTTCGGCTGATAACTTCGACAATTTCTCACGCGACATCATGTAACGATTTGCATATATTGTTATTTAGACACTTTATGAAAAACAGGTGAACAATTTATAAAAAGTATTTGCCTTACCGGTAAAAATCACCATAACTAAAACGCAAAGGAAAAATGCGACGCGTAAAAAAAATCGCGCCGAACGACAAGAGTGCCTTGAGGCACACTTAGATTTTTTGCTATAGAACATAAAATCCAACTATTTTCAACACCGTAGATATAAAATCGTGAAGCTTATGACTAAAACTTTACGGGAATAAAATTCTTGAGTTAAAAGAACTTCTCCAAAATAAAAAATTTCGATGCTGAAAATCAGAAATTTTTTAATACGAAAACACGACCTTCTCCTCCACCTGTTCGCAAAAAACGGATTACAGAGGACTAACGGCCTGTCGGATTACATTCTAATTTGAGAAAGAAATGTCAGCAAACATATGATCAAGAGCGTTGAACTCACTTGCGTAATGAAAAATAACATTTTCATATGCAAAAGGTGATTTTTGTGATCCTTGCCTTGAGGCACTCTTACCGGTTAGAGGGTTAAGTATGTAGGTACATATTAAAAAACTTAATATGTTCGCACCGTACATTCGACAAATATTTCGTAGTTAATTAATGAGGGGATGACTTTTAGCATTTCCTAGCAGGTAAGTTGAATGCATTATTATCACATTTACACAAACAACATGCACTGTTTGTTGTGTCTGCTACAAAATAGCTCTTTATAACGTGGATGTGTACATACATATCTACAATGTATGTACACATGGTGATAATATGACACATCAGTTTCAGGTCTAACGGCTGGCAGAAAAGTGGAAAACAAAAATAAAAGAAAGCCGACATGAATGAACATGCAGCAGCATGACTGGCAACAAAACGAGAGCGAGAGCAACAACCCAGTGGTGGGTGCAAACGAGAATACTTTGAGGTAGTATGCAGCTGGCTGTTATGATTCAATTTTTGTTTGGCACTCGCCAAGCCAGCAATTGAATAGCGTTTTTTTTATTGTCAGAGATGTTTGCATGTGTGTATGTACATAAATATGTACATATGTCTATATGTGTGCTTATGTATGAAACGGTACAGTGTAAAAAATATTTGTGCATGGTTTTATTAAACACTTTCACTATTTGAATTGTACAAGCCAGTGTATTTTTTTATTTTTTAAAGGATTTAATAAAGAGTAAAGTTATTAATAAAAATATTGTAAAAATAAATTATTACATTGTTTTTTTCTGTTCTGTTCACGGACGGGTACAAAGGGGAACCATCCAGGGCTAACTTGTTCTTGTACTTACACTTTTATTTAATTATTTATTTTTTTTTATCTAATTTAATTTTAATTTAATCCTTTAGATTCCGTTCATTTTTTGTTTGACATATTTTATTTTACTTTATTTGATTTCAGTACATTTCATTTAAATGTATCTCAATTAGGTTCAGTACATTTCATTTTTTATTTTACATATTTATTTTATTTCAGTTCAATTTATTTAATTTAGTTTTATCTTATTTAGTTGCATTTTTTTCTGTTTTTTATTTTATTTTATTTGTTTATATTTTTTTATAGCGTTTTCTTTTATATCGAGAAATGTTACCATTTCTTTGCCCTCCGCGTATAAATACTAAGACGAGGGCAATGAAAAGCCAACACATTTTGAAGAAACGAAAACGCCATTGATTTTATTTTATTGCATTTTATTATACCGTACTTTAATTTGTTTTACGCTACTTTATTTATTTTATCATATTTTAATAAGAATATTTTCTGTATTTTTTTTTAGAGTGTCCAAATGAAGTTGACTGTTGCATACGGAGCTACCAATTGAATTTTCGTCGCTGCTACCTTTTCACTTCACTTCCAAAACAAGCGCCAGCCAAGGCGCACGTACCAAAAGGAGTACGCTCGGAACTGCCTTTCTTCGCGCAAAATGCATTGTAACGTCTGAGGGTGGTGTTTCGTACATGCAAACGTACATATGTAAATAGAATATACTTTGCACAACGCATCCACACCATTCCACAGTGGTTAAATAGACAAAGTACCAAGAGAGCAGTGAATGCAATATTTTTTGTACAGCAACATACCTACGGTTTACCTACTGCCAATACGCTCAGCTCATCCCTGCTCACCTGGCATTGGCACGTACAAAGAAACCTTCTCAGTGTCTGGCAAAACAAATCGAGCCGTTAAAGTGAGCGCACGCGAAACTCCGTTGCTTGCATTTATGGAATAACCGGGAAAAAAGTTTACAATTGAATAGCAAATATAATTAAAAGTTTTATATTTCAACAAAAATCCAAAGAAAATGTGCGAGGGAGGTGTTTTGAAAGTTAGCTATNAATTTTTTATATACGTTATGATTATAATCGAGCTCAGAGCCTTTTGCAACCGTTACAACAACGCCAAGAAGAAATAACGACAACAAAAACAATAGAAAGTAGTGATGATACCAATATGAAGAAGGAGAAAGGGAAAGTGAATCTCTGTGGGGACGAGGAAGAAGACCAACAAAGCTTATACAATTTTACGCCAGTGTATCGAATGAATTGCTTCATCTATGAATATCCAACAACTAAAATAAGAACGACAGATAATAATGGTAAAAAACAGAAGTCCAGCGCTGAGACACAATCTCCAAGGAGCGAGTTTGCGAAGCGTGTGAAAAAGCGTTTGCAAATTGGCGAATTGAAAAAGCGCACAAGAAAACCTTTGGCACAGGTAAAACGCATTATGAGACTGTAGCAAGCAAAGAGTGATACAGATGAGGGGAAGAGGAGGAAGAGCATAGAGGCCAACAAGGCCTACAAAAAGCAAAGGACTTCCGTATGTTTTTATTTATGAAAGAGAAAAAAATTTATAATTTTTTTAATCGAAAAAGAAAGTTAATTAATTTTTTTTTGTCAAATTGTATACGACTTTAATTTATGTGTATATTCTGTTTCATTAATCCCCGATAATTTGTTTTACAAAAAATGACTGATATAATCATATACATACTCATCTATGCCAAGCAATCAAATAAATATATTTATCTGCATATGTACTCATGTACATACTATTATCATGTATACTATTTTCTAGTATTTAGCAAGTAAGTGTTTCAGTAAGCCATTCATTTTTGATATTGCATTATGTATATTTTTCAGTTGAATAACAATTTTATATTTATAATTAGAAAGATTTCGTTTTGTATTAAATGGTAAATGCCAAAAGCACATGCACACATGTATGTAAATAAAATATTATAGTTTAAAAAACTAAAACCTCCCTATTACAATTGCCATTCGCACTGTCATCAGGTATGTAACTTGAGAATAGAAATCGCTGCATCTTTTAGGCGCATCAATATTACATAGTTACATCCCGAGTTAATAAAAGGAAGGTAAAAATGGGAGATTTTTGAAAGAGTGATTGGTTAACAGATTAACCAAGTGATGTTAGTGCCTGACATAATGATTAGGGCGACCTTTATTGCCAAGTTATGACTTTTTTCAAATAATTTTAATAATTTTTTATAGAAATATACTCATAGCTTATTCTTGAACAAAAACCACAATAATTTTATAAATCCAAGTTTCAAACTTTGTGCAACAACAACAAACTTTTATTTTTAACTAGCGGTACCCCGGCGTGCTTCTCTACACCAAATATTGAAAAATTAATGAAAAATCCTGGAATTTTTCCATATGAAATGTTTTTTTTTACTATATTGCAGCCATGTTTATACTTGACTTAATTTATCCGAAGAAAAAATAAACACAGCACACCATAGCAACAATTTTTCTCTATGTTTTAAATTTTTCATGTATCTGACATTAACTGTCATATATCATGAACCGCTGGACCGAATTCGGGCACACTTCACATAACCCATCTGCATGATAGTCCGAATATACCGTTTAAATTTGGGTACTTATTTTTATACATAAGATACGATTAGATGTCTTAGATAGATTTTGAGTATGCAGTTTGGTAGCCTATTAAATTTTAGCATAAAAGTGCAAGTTTGAGGTGGCTAAAAAATACCGTTTTTGTTTTGTTGGCGGTGTAATTTTTTCTATACAAAAGCATGTTCGATAACACAGGCCAACAAAAATGGGGAAATATTTTGGTGCGATAAATGTTAAAGCTGAACATTCGACTACAATCCCTAAAAATACCATCCCTGCACCTTGACTCTTAGGTCACTTGTAGTTATTTATTTAACAGCACAAACTGATTTTGGTACAATTTTTCTTTCATTGGCACATTTTTCCGGTATTTTTATTCTTTTTAAATAAATGACTACTAGGCACCATTGGGTCAAGGTGCAGTAATAGAATTTTCAGGGTTAGAACTAAGAAGCCTAAATCGCACTAAATGAAGTGAAAAATCGTAGCCAAAAATAGAATTCCGTAGTAGATATTTTTTATTCATATTGGCTCGTCATAATTTGCCTCTTTTAGTTAAATAATAAAATAATGCATAACAAAGCCTTTAATCGTGTCCTGCAACTATACCTACTATTTAGCATCTATAAAAGAATAGCAACGTAAAAATTTTCCATATTTCTTATATAACATTCTAAGCTCTTGTTTTTTTTTTTGTGACGTTAGTTATTTTTTTTTAATGGGACTCCTGATGGGGTTCAAAAAATTATTCGTCGGGTAATTTCAGGGAGCCGTTGAACAAATGAAGCACCAATAAAAATGAAAAACCAATATCTCAAAAAAAATAACATTTGAATACTATACACAAAACGTGGGGTATGTCGCCCCCAATGTGGTACGCCTGGCAACCCTAACCATTCACAAAGTCAGGTGAGGGCTTTAAATTAAAGGTCGATGCATGCATGTTCGAACTGATACTACACATTTTACTTAGCACTCGTAGATTAATAAAGTTTTAAAGTTTTTAAATTCGCAAAAATGTTCTTTCGTAAAATATTACAAATATTCGACTTACCGTGCAATCGTGCTTTTGATATGTGGCTTCCGTGCACATGCTATTCACAGTTGCTATGGAGATGTTCTCACATGGCGCCATATCGCCAATTTTCAACTGCACCCGTTGCAGATGGTCGCGTTGTCTCGACCAACCCAATGTATTGCAATTGGTCCAGATTTCTTCAGCTTTTGGCGGCGCCGGTGACGTTTTGCTACCCACACCAGCCAATGGTGGTCGACCAGTAGCTATGCCACTCCCGACCACAGGTACAGGCGCATACCGACCAGCTGAGGACGCAGCACCACTATAATAATGCACTTGTGGCGCACTCTTTGGTAATGGATACTCATTGAACTTTTGTTCCATTGACTGTGTCAACGCCTCAGCATGCGGCATTTGTGATGCTGCCGCTTCGGAATGGTCAAAAATGACGCGTGCGTACTCATCCCTCATTTCTTTGCTGCTACTTATGCTCTGAGTTTCAGCTAAATCCTCATCGACTGCCGGCGAAACAAAGAATTTTTGTGATTCCGCTAGGCGGCGTTGAACAGCGCTGGGTGTGGGTGGCAAGGTCGGCGCTGGTTGCTTGCCTTCTAAACGTTCAGCCTTTGGTACAAATGCACGACGTTTTGCTTGTTGTTCCTGTCTGCGTTTAATCTCATCAGGTAAGCATATGGGACGCACGTGATCGGAAAAGTTTATTGGCGTCTCGAGACGTATCAATGCAGCTGTAGAGCCTTCCACTGGACTCTTTATCAAGCCAATAATGCGGCGACGCTGAGTCCATGGCGCGTTCGATGAAAGCCGCACTGCGCCGAATATGGCCATCCATGTGGCCCGTGGTTGACCTTGAAAGCAGGATTCAGTGGTGAGAACCCAGTCGCGGGAAATCTACAGAGGGTGGGGGAGAGAAAGAGAGTAAGGAATAGTAGTTTATATCCAAAATCAAGGCTAACTTTTTAAGGACGTACCAGCGTTCCATCGCAAACATGTATATCCTCACGATATAGCGCTACCAACCAAGGCCAGTCACCGGGTGAAGACATTTTGGGCAACGATAAATACTGCTTGGGCGATAAAACCGACTGCACGCCGCACTGGAGCTCACCACAGCCCACATAGAGTACCTGACGCTTCTGGCAATGGGTGCGTATGAAGGAGATCTCCGGTGCATGTGGATCGAGCACGCGCACATAATCTTCCACGTTTTCGGTATCGTTGCGCACTTCAAATATTTCCACAGATCTAAGAAAAAGATTAAGTTTGTTGTTTTATAAAAATAAGGGTGGAATAAAAAATTTTACTTACTCATAGCCGAGTGATTTGCAAAGCGATTCTGCCACAGTTTGTCGTACTATCAGTTTACTATCATTCTCGAGACCCTCTGCGCATAGTTTTCCTACAATACCCTTTTCGGAGAACACCGCGAAACCTTGAGAGTGAAAGCGTGGCAAATAAGGTACCATTGGCTCTGGTTTCAGAAGATCGGCAGCAAATGGAGCTATTGCAACTGGTGGAGAGTGGAAGAGAAATGTTTACCTACAAACATGTTTTTATTAGATTATTTTTCTTAAATACTTACGGCAATCTTTTTCATCAGACCCATCCGGACAGTCTGCTTTACCATCGCAACGCGCCTTACGCGCCACACAAGCGCGCCCTCGCCCACAATACAATGCGTTGCCCGTGCAGAATGTACAGGTGCGTTCGTCGGAGAAATCTGGACAATCCACGAAACCATCACAGAGCCGTGGACTTTGTGCATTATTCTGCAAATCATGCGCGCAATGCGGCTTGTGATGACAACTCTGTATGCCCGTAGACTCAGGAAAAGTTTCACAATCGAAAAATTGCTTGAAGCGCGCAGGCAATCGACTACCGCAACCCTTCATGAAAAGCTGGCAATACTCACGACACATAATGCCCGCCGTAGGTTCGAGAGTACCGTGTGTATCGCATGGTGGCTGCAGTAGGCGACAAACAAAGTCGAAAGCCTCACGAAAACACTCTGCATCGACTAATTCACGAAATGCTATGACATCGGCTTGCACTTCCTCGAATGAGTGATGACCCAAGAGGTTTGGATAGGTTGTAATGTTATAGCCGATCGAGCGGCAGTAGTTCAATTTAAGCGGCTCACAACGACGAGGTGGCTTGGGTGTGGTGGTAATGACCTCGGTAGTCTCGTCTTCACCGCCAAGTGGTGAAGAAGACATGATGGGCTCCTCAATCAGGCCAGTTACCTCTTTGATGGTTAAACTTTGTGGATCTATCGTCATGTTGGCAAAATATTTGCGATTCGGTGAGTTTATCTCCTCTGCGAAGAGTGCTAAGAGGTCCGCCGTAGACACAAGACCCGCATATGGGTCGAATATAAGGTTAAAATGTACGACGACCTCATTGATGTCCTCGGTGCTAAATTTTTGTAAAACATTTTCAAATTTCAAGGCGCACAAAAAATGCAAGTCGTAAATTTACCCATCTAAAGCCAATATTTCACTGCCTTCGTAAGCTTCACGTAAATCAGAGCGCCTTATTATCAGATTAATGCGTTCCCGGAAATCGCGTGCCTTATGATTAAATCTCAAAGAATTTTGATCCACCAGCTCCATAGACCATTTGTCGTTCATGACCAAAAATTTTCCACGGAAAGTCCGATCCGGCAGTGGTTCAGGGCGGAAATATGTATCTAGAAGACGGCAATGACACATTAATTAAAAGAATTAACTATTTTTATTAGGGTGGTCCTAAATACCAATAACTAAACTTTATACATCACAAAAATTTGGCAAAACTTGTTCAGATAAATTCTAAAACTCGCTGAGTTATAACTGGTCAAAGTAAACATTTTTTCGAATTTTTGCGATTAAAAAACAAAAACATTATTTCTTCAAACACTGTTTTTTTTTAATTTTTAAATTTTCGTGGAAGTCTTTATTTCTTACGTAGAACACTATAATTTAGTTAAAACTGCGTCACTTACATCCCACGTACACGAATGCGCCAGCCACTAGAAGGGCGACTAGAAAACCCGCTATCACAGCACAGCCGCACTTCTGACTATCGCCCAATTTACGCCGTGTAAAACGTATATCTGAGTCTGTAGATAGCACTGATTCCGATTTACGTCGATGTCCGCCGCCATTCGTGTGTGCGTGATTGTGTCCATGTCCGTGTGCGGGTGGATTGCCCAATTGATGGTGGCACAAATCGGTGAGGCTATTCGCCGTCGCACCGTTCGCCAAACCATTACTACTGCTGTTGTTATTATTGCCATTGCTGTTGCTATTGCTGCCACCATTGTGGCTGTGATTGTGATGTGGTTTGTGGTGGCGGGCGCAGCGCGCGTTGTGAAAGACCTTTTGTGGCTGCGCTGGTACGTTTAAGCCATTTCCGGTTGAATCGCGATGACCATTCGGATTGCATTGGACACCCTGAAAAATCGAAAAATTGGAGATTTAAATCTATGAATTTACTATACGCAGAGTTGTTCGTTTTAGACATAATGTTATATACGTAAATATGTACATATGTATATGTCTGCATTAGACCGCACAACTTTACAAGCAAACAAAAAAATTTCGCTGCACACCCTGATTCTAAAGTATGTACTTATGTATATAGTATATATATAAGTATATTATTCTATATATCAAAATCTTGTCTAGTACACCAACTCGGCTTCACGCAAACTTGTAAATTCCCATTCACTTTCAATGACAACTACACCTGCTGTGCGGAATGTTGCCGCCGGGTGCTGCTGGGTAATACGAGTAAGACACAAATAAATGCTCCATCAACTGCTGCCCTCACGCTCAACCAATCAAGAATTTGTGTATTGGCGACCAGAAACGCGTTCTTAGCTCAAGGTTGACTGCCTTGCAGCATCAACAGTTCAATTCAATTCGGCAAACAACTATTCTTTTTGCAATGAAAGAAATAAATACCAATCAACTCGTATACATAGTACTATGTAGTCCGAGTGATTATGGTTACTTGCGATCATTTAGATCGTGTAAATTTTATTTGTTTATTTCTATACATATTTCATGAGTTCAAAGCTTGAATAACGGCGCTTAACCTGATACCAATAGCATTGTGTATTCAAATTATAAAATGAAAAGAAGCCATTAAAATTAAACTACATAATTGACTTTTTGAGCTCGTCAAGCATTAAGGCATTTAATAACCAATTGACCAATAGCATTTTTAACTAAAAATAATGTTAACGTTCACAGACGCCTCCCAGTCGCGTCTTCGATAGAAATCGAAAGCGATTGCACCATTTATTTGATAGCCGAAGGACATTTTCGGTAGAGTTAACGAGTTTAGTTGGATTCTCTAGATGGCGGTGGGGTCGAGACAATCGTGCATTGGTGTCGGGTTTCGCTCATTTTCAAAACAAAATCCAGATCAGCAGATGAAACATTTTGACAAAAATACCCGTGTCATTATAGTTGCGATCCCGTACGAGTCCGGACTAGTCAGAATCAGTCAGATTTTACTGGAAATCGTTCCCGTACTCGGTTCTCTAACCATTGAAAGCACAAAAAGAGAGTAAATAAGATCCTCTCTTTGCGAGAAGTTACCAGTTTAGTCTGAAGATTTTTTGCTGATAAATTCTGGTAAATGTGTCAAACGAACAGCTGTGGTGTGTTTGGCAACCAAATTGGTAAACAAAAGAAAAGTGCACTCTGCTAATTCATGTGGAATTTGAAAGTATTTTTGGTTATTTACATGTGTGAGCTGAGTGTGTTTACATACAAAATAAGCAAAAATGTACAACCAAAATTTGGAGGTTATGTTGAAGTTGACAGAAGTTACCATTTTTTACCAGAAAGCGTACCCGTGCTTTTCAATGTTACTCTCTCGCTCTGAGCGAATTTTTATTTGTTGACAGTTTTACTAGTTTTAGTCCGAGGAATACGGGATTGCACCTTATATTTATACATACATTGTATTTATTTAGAAAAAATTTTAACAAAGTTAGTTGATAGCGTAACACTACCCGGGTGGACGTATCCATATCTCCGCAATTGGTGGTGCAAGAAACTAAAAGTGGCCGACACTATTATAGCTTTAGGGGGACTGCTACCCGCTCGCAGGTAAGGATCAATACCCAATGTTGAAACCGAGGGCTCATATCGAGAAATTCCCACCACAAATGTATGCTAACTTGGTATGCAGATTGCAGCCGAGGCTGGGCTCCGTGTGGTCTACCCATGACACCCACTGCATTCACAAGGTCGGAATAGAGGCGAGACCCAGCTGCAGTGGGCTTCCGCTAATTTGTTTCTCCCGAGAAATAAATCCTCCAATAATTAACTCCCAGGGAGTATCATTTTCCCCGAAAATTTGGGAGGAGAAAATTCGAACTTGGCCAGGGCTGTTTGACACTTTTTTGACAGTTCAACTCCGACATTCAATATAAAAAATGTTTATTCGTAATAGGAGGAAAGGGAAAAGAGAGAAAACTCGCAGGGAGTTTCTGTTCAGAATCGGCCTGATAAACAAAAAAATTGCAAAAAAAAGAAAGGAATAATTTTGAGTTAAAAATATTTTAAAGTATTTTTTGGTGAGATGCATAGTTTCTGAGAAAAGATATCTTTGGTATTCGAAATTTTTATTTTTTAAGGTGTAAACTTCGCGGGAAGAAAATTCGCTGCCAAAATTAGAGCACACTGCAGTATATGAGATTGCACACAACCAAAGCTGCAACGAAGTTCGTCTGATGAAATTCAGCGAGAATAGATTTATTTTTAGTTTTGCCGCTGCCGTCCGGCACAAAATCAGTTGTCAGAGATAATATAGCTTTGTTTCTCCACATTACTAGCAGATAATTATCCGGAATGGGCAAAATGGGAAAATTTGCGGATTCATTTTTTGTTTTTGGTCTTTTTTTATTTTTATTTGTCATTCAACTGAGGCGTATTCTGTTTCGGTTTTGTTACTAGGCGAAATGTTGTGGCGAATATCACCCGACGGCATCGCTCCGTCCGACGAAATTCGCTCGGCGATTCGGTCCTGTTTATACTTTTAAGTAAATTCTAAAAATCGAAGATATTTTTTAGCTACTGCAATGTTGCCTTTTATTAATCCGGAATTTAATGGGTATAAAACTGCATACTCGAAAATTTTCTAAAAATCTTAATAAAATATGTGAAACTTAGTTTGAACGTTGTTGATTTTTTAGCCTTTTGTTATAGACTAGAACTATATTTTTATAAAAAAAACAGTTTTACGCCTACTCCGAACGGCGATTGTATTTTTAGGAGAAGCTGTTTTTATGGCAGAAATATACTCGGAGCACAGCGCTGTGCGAGCGGCCAAAAAAAAAATAAATTGTGTTGTCCCAAATATAGACGTAATTTGTGTTGCTGGAAAGGTAATTTATTCATTAACAATGCCCCGGTCCCAATATTTGTATAAAATTAATAATACACAGCAAAAAACCCTCAAAGTTGACGGATTTTAGGTCAAATATTTTAGTCAGAGCCACATCACTTTTAGGCTCTACACGGAAAAAAGTGCTAGTATTTGTTGAAATATTTTAAACGATTCGCTGAGAT
This sequence comes from Rhagoletis zephyria, assembly GCF_001687245.7. NCBI lineage: Eukaryota > Metazoa > Arthropoda > Insecta > Diptera > Tephritidae > Rhagoletis > Rhagoletis zephyria. The sequence goes on along the minus strand of NW_016159340.1, from coordinate 25,955 downwards.
AATGAAGAAATCATGCTATTGCATGTCTCAAAATATTTAATGATAGTGTGATATTCAATTAGCCAATCTGCATTTAACAGAAAGCCGCAGCAACAACAAGTTGAACCAGTGGCCGAAGGAAAAACTTACATATTTTATGTATGCATGGCATAAGCATAACTTATTTCTGCCCCAGGAATCTCACTTAACTTTCCTTTCTATATTTAGGTAATGTACAAATAACTACTCTAAAACCCCATCTGCATGGAAAAATACCGATTTCAACTAATTTTGGCATCCTTGTTGTTTCCGTAGTGAAGGAAAGTCTTAGATACTTAGGGAATTCACAAGACGTGTTAACCGTCGTAAAATCTTAAGCTTAACACTTGTTTATGTAAAATAGCGGTTAAAATGGTTGGGGGGTTGGCTAATTATATATTCTTTATCAGTTTAAAAGAATTTCGGTTTAGTTAGAAATCCCCTAAAACCATTTTAATTAAAAAAGATGTTAACCTTAAGATTTTACGACGGTTAACACGTCTTGTGAATCCCCTAAATGTTTAAGTATTTTTAACCTAGCTGAAAGTCAGCGTATTTATAGTGGTTAGGAATTTTTAAAAATTTAGAAAGTTGATCAGAAATAATGTTATTATTTTATTTTTTAGTTAGTGGTCTGTTTCTGGACTTATATGTATACATATTTGCATACGCATTCCTATGCAATATACGCACGCTAACGCTTGGAGAAAAATGCAGCAATATCCGAATACAGAGACCAATAATTACAAAAATAACCACAAATCAAACTTAAAAGGTGAATAAGACAATCCTTTTTTACAACTCACCACATAATATCGCAAGACAAGTTTACCAGTGATGAAAAATATCCCAATTGCAATTTTAAGTGCTGCGCGTCTAGATTTTCTTAAATACGTTTTTGATGCACATTTTATACTGCTTGGTAACAGCAGGCGATATCGTTTACTGTATAGACAGTGATGTGCATATATGTATGTACATATAATAAGTGCTTAGGAGTATGCAAACCTAAAGTACAAAGTTTAGAGACGATAACGCATATCCATATACGACGAAGGCCGTTTGACAAGTCAGTGACTTTTGGAATGCAAGACATTTTTGGAAAAATTTAAAAATTAGTTAGTATCGTTTCAGTCCCATATACATAATCCAAATTTTCTTCCAATTTTGTATCCCTGCCAAATATGTAATATTTCGATTTCCTTAAGATCTTAAATAGCCTCTAAATGCGACCAAAACTTCTTGCCGACGAGACACTGCTTCAAGTTTGGAACCAGCAGTTTGTAGCTAAATCTACGATTAGGACAGGAAATGCACTTTTTCCATTTTCTTCGAGAATCACAAGGTTGCCTGCTGGCTGCAACATACAAACTACATAGTTATGGCGATTTCGTTTCTACAAAAAGTGTTGCCTTTTCATTGCCCTCTTCTTAGTGTTTGTGCGAAGAGGGCAGAGAGAAGGTTGCATTTTTCGGTAGAAACGAAATCGGTATTAGACAGCGCAGTTTACCTAAAATTTTTTCAATACCTAACAAGTGGTTGTTGAAAAGAGCAGTGTTTTATTTAAAATTATTATACGTAGATATATTTCAAACAACTATCTACTGACTTTTTAAACTGCCCTCGTATATGCGTGTAGGTAAGTACGTACATATGTTTGTAATCTATGAATGCAATGCTTGTTGTATACATCGTCTGAAAACCAGAAATGCAGCTACCAATTATCGCCTTTTGAAACATGCCTCCATCTCATGAAATGCCTCTTAATACAAAGCTATTGTTGTTGTGATGATTGGCGTGCTCAAATTCAATAGAGTAGACTTTTGCTTTTTCACAATTTAAAACAACTATAGTACATTACTACTCTGCCATGTGCAACATCTGCGCCTGCTTCGTTTCAATCAGCAAATTAATTTAAGAGGTATTTATGTATAATAATTTCAACACCCTTTCAATTAAAATTTGCTAGCGTTGGAGATCATACAAAAACAAAATTTAAAAATATCTATAATTTGTGGTTTTTCAAACTCATAAGTATGTATGTAGGAATGAAGACGAGTCGATTCTAAAACCTCACAGTCAACGCTTACTTGCAAAGAAAAATTTTTCACAAAACTAATACAATGGTAAAATTGACAAATTAGTTCGCTTTCTTTTCTTATTTTTCCGTTTGTAGTACTGGTTTGATCGCTTTAGTGTCGCCAAGCCAATGATTTGGGAATTTTGTTTATAGTTTTATTATAACTTTTACTGTATTTATTGTTTTCGTTTGCGATCTAGTGGTCATTGGCTGAGACATGAGTTGAGTTTTTTACACTCCTGGTAGTACTTGGTTGTATTTGAACTGCTGGGAAACTACTTGTTGCTGTCATTTTTGTAAAGAGTTTATTCCCTCTGCCTAATCCATTCAACAGTGTACCAAGCCTAATTAACTCAAATGACAATTACACTGCGTGACAAATTAAAAAGTTGTATAAAAATATTCTTAATGATTCATCTAAACAATTTCTGAGTGATGAGAAGTCTCGCGTGGTGTCGGTTTTCATTTCATCAAGTTTCAAGTAAAATAAATTTGATTTTTCAAACAGGTGGCAACCGTTTTAAAAGTATTTTCAAACTAAACTCTTTTTATCGTCTGGCATTGTTATACATATTTCCATTTACTGATGCATTAATTTGAATTTGTTTTTTTAAGGGCAACCCTCTTAAAAATGATTTGCGAACTAAAATTATAGATATTTCAAGTAACTAATGAGTTAAGTTGAAATTTATTTCTTAAAGACGTGGAGACCCTCCTAAATATAGTTCTGAAATAAGGAATTTCAAACCCATTTCCATTGATAACAATTTAACCTTAACCTTTTAAACGAGGCAACCCTCAAACACATCAAAAATATTCTAAATTTTCAAACTAAATATCTCTTAAAGCTCTTTCATTTGACATCCCTTTTAGTTATATTTCATATAACTTGTGTGTAAAATAATTTAATTTGACTTCTCAAATAGGTGGCAATCCTATTCAAAATATTTCCAAACTACAACCTTCTTAAACATCTTTTGTCTGAAACCCATACCAAATTCCTTTAATTAAATTTGAATTACATTTTTAAAGCTGTGGCAACCCTGCTACACGTAGTTAAGATCTACAGCCTAAGCCCCTTAGATTCATTTCCTAATCGTTCCATTGAACTTAACATAACGTTACACTTGGTTGAAAGAATTTAAATCGATCAACTGGCAAATCAAAAAGTCAATTTTATTTGTAACTTGATATGAAAAAAGTTGAGGTGTGGAGAGTTAAGGTGCGGAGAGTTGAGGTGCGGTAGGTTGAGGTATGTAAGGTGACCTCAGATGAGCAACAAAACTAGTGTTGCTACTCAGATATGTATTTTTCCTATCAAAATCCCTGCCAAAGGACTTCCAAATTTACCAAAAGTAAATTTTCGTATATACACCGTGTAAAAGGATTCGTAAAGAATTTGGTTGGTCTCACTCCCGGAATTCATCGATGATTCATTCATTTATTTCTCTCCCTAATTTGACACAAAAAAAAAAGTTTGATTCTATGCTCTTTTGTTACCACTCTAAATTTTTTTCAGAACCAAACTTCATTAAAAAAGGACCAAAATGAAAAAAATTTGACCAATTTGTTTCGCATTTCATTGGCATACGAGTAATGCTTGCAAGATTTTTTTTAACAAAACATGTTCATAAACGTAAACATTGGTTCCTAAACAATAGTACTTCAATTCAAATTACACATATAGCAAAATTAACATACAATTTATCACGTATGGGCACATACATCAATTTTATACGCTCATTTATATTAGGGTGCATCATACCATACAAAAAAATCTGGTATTGTTTTTCCATCGGAATTATAATTTAAGACTTCCACCAAAATATTTTGGGATAATATTAAGATTTACGTGAGCTGGACCGATTTGAAAACATCATCCAAAATCTCATTATTTTGATTGCGCTGATAAACGGTTTAAACATTTTTATGCGATTTTTTGGAAAATATTTTTTTTTTGTAATATTTATTTATGAAAAACTCGATTTTTCAAAATCGGTACAGCTCATGTAACTCTTAATGATTTTCCAAATTTGTTTGTCGGAAGTCTTAAAGTATAATAAAACACGCAAGTTCTTTTGGCAAGGCACTCTAATGTATGTATATATACATATATGCAGATGTAAAATTTTTTTAACCAAAAATATCATATGAAATTGCCCGATTCAGACAATCTTCGATCTAACTGGTGATTGAGAAGTTCTCCCAGGACATTTCTGGCTGAACCTTCTCCTGACTAAACTGGGAATTTACTCGCTTGAATAATGCAGATTGGAAGGACATTTGGATTTTTATTTTTTCGGTAAAATTTTATTATTTTGTGACTTTTTTCGAACATTTTAACCTTCAGACAACTGCGTATTTACTGATGACTTTTTTTAATTTTTTTTATTTATTTTATATGATCTAAAAAAACTTAAATCCGAAAAAAACGGTCATGGTATGATAGACAAAATAAAAAATAAAAATAACGATTATTCTTGATCCAAAAAATAAGAATCATAAAATAACAGTTAAATTCAATCGGAAAAATAAAATCTCTTTTAAACAGTTAAATTCATTATTCAACAATAATTATAAAAACTGTCGTCCAACCCTCTTTCTAGAAACGAGTTATTCGTAGAGAAAGTCTTTTAAATGTAAACAAAAAAAAATAAAATAAATGAAATTTTATTAAAATTTATCTTATGCCCTAATTTTTAAGGCGATAGATACGTGTTGCTTACAATTTATGATGTCAAATATATTATTGGGTTTTTTATTTTCTTATCATTATTATTTTGTAATAAATGTATTATTATTTCAGCTGATTTTGGACTGGCACATTTTCAACCAAATTGATTTATACATACATATGTATATGTATTAATAAAATTGAGATAAAATCAAAACATAAATAATTTTGGCGCGAACAATGTATTCAATAAAGTTACAAATTAAAATAATTTACCGAAATACGCACACAATAAATAAAACGTAGACACAAACATTTTTTTATACATACATACATACATATCGTCGTTTAAAGTACAAAACCGCGTATCAGCAAAATGTAAAATCGCGTATGTGAAGTTGTAGAAATTATTTTCTAGAGAGTAAAAACACTCATATTTCAAAATGGTTCTCTTTTTCATAAAGCAATCGCATTTCTGGCTAGTATATTTCAGGACGAATGAATAAGGATTGAGCCAAGAGCTTGTGTGAGCAAATCCAATTTTTGGCAGCCAATGTCAGTTCCGCGGTTTTGCAGAATGACGATACGCGGTTTTGTACTTTAAACGACGATATGTATGTAGACATAACATATACATAATTAATCTCTATTATATTTATGGGCAATTAAAATGCTTATCTGCTCAAGCGATTAAGGTACCCACAATATTTCATCGTATATATATTTCATAGTAAACACTCGTATTTATTACAAAAAAAAACTCAAAACAATTTATCTTCAATTTGCAAAATTAGCGAAGTATTTATGGCGCGCAGAGCCAACACCAAAAACGCCAACGCTTACCAATTGCCTTAATAAAACTACTTAAAGTATTGCATCAAAACCACTTAAATATAATTCGCACGCAATACCAAAATTTACATGAGTGGCATCATAAATCTTTTGAAATTAATCCTCAAATGTTAAAAAAATTAAGTTAAATTAAAAAATAATAATAAAAAGTAAAAAAAAAAAATTAAAAATGTGTAAAATAATTACGCTGCTCCAGGTGAGGCTCGAACTCACAACCCCGGCATAGCTCAACTTCAACACACAAGTTACTGATTATAAGTACCGTGCGCTAACCAATTGCGCCACTGGAGCGCTGCGAGGGGGTCTGCCCAATGTCGCACTAGAACCGAAGCACTCGAATGAATCAGCGCCACAGTACCATGGCAGTGAGCAAGGGGCATAAAGCAAGAAACGAACGAACCACTCGAACAACAAATAACGTTGACTGAGTGAATCAAGCTGAATAAAAAACAAAACAACAAAGTGAACAAGCGTTTGCTGGCAAGCTACACTTAGCTTTTTCTAAACGCTAGTAGCATCCCCAAAGCAGCAACGTACTCTTTATGCTCATCTATGTACATACATATTTATATAAATATGTGCATATATGGTATCCACACCTCGTCATTGCTAGCTATCGTCATCGCCAACCATCGACTGGGGGGGAAACAATAACAAAAGCACAGCAGAAAGCTAAAAGAATAGCGGAATTTGCGGGAGAAACTCAGCAAAGTAAATAGAAAGCAGAAGGAATGTTGTGAACTTGCCATGAAATAGTGTATACATTAGGGTGGTCCAAAAATGCATGTGAAAAAGTAAAGTCGGAATTTTTATGTTCTCACCCCCTAGGATTGTTCTATACCGAAAAAATATACCCCTATTTTTTTTTTTGAAATCAAAAAATATTTAGAGGTCGCTCAAAGGGGAAAAACAACTTTTCGTCGAAATGGTATAGAATTCTTAAAAATCAATATTTTTTCTATCGGAAAACTCTGCTTATCTGCAGGGTATTCCCAATAATAATACCCAATTGTTTATTTAACAATTTTAACTACACTTTATAGGTCCGCCATAAACCCACGAAAACCCCGAAAAATGCAATGGGGGGACAAATAAAAAATCGTTGATATTAAAAAATGGTTAAATAAACAATTGGGTAGGTACTTTTTTCGATATAGAACAATCCTGGGAGGTGAGAGCATTACAATTCCGACTTTACTGTTTTTGAACCACCCTAGTATACATATAGTACAAATGATCATATGTGCAAATGTTAGCACAATGCCGCAAATATGTACATATGTACATTAGAGTGGGTCGAATTATTTTTTCTCAAATACCTACTTTTGTAATAGTGAAAATATATTACGGCTGTTCTGAATATTGTGCAAATGGTTTTGGATTTGCATTTTCAATTTTATGCTTGCTTCCATGGCAACCGTTTGCAATTACTTGTCGTGAATATACAAATGCACCGAAATATGCAAATGCCAGATCATATACACAAGATTCTGAGCAGCCTACTGTTATTATTATTTTTATTCTGAGTGTAATAGTCCGCGCGCAGGTACACACATACATATATATGTATATATGTACCCTTGTGGTAAGATGATTAAGTTAAGTGACATTTTGACCAGTTTTAGCTACTTTTCTCTAAAGTTTATCTATTATATTTTTTATAAAAGCCTAGCACATTATATAACAAAGCATAAAAAAACAAAATAAATATAAAAATTATAAACATTCAACAAACTCTACCAATTTCCCCCAAAAATTTCGAACTTGTTATTTAGAATTTTTCGAAAAAAATTGGAGTTTGCAGTTTTAATGCCCATTAAATTTTTGTAGCATAAAGAGCAAAACAATCACGTTGATGTTTAATTTTTTTTTTTTGCTGATGATACTAGGCATTTTCTTCCACAGAAAATAAATTTTCAAGCATACTTTATGTGGAAGAAAATGCACAGCACCGCCAGCTAAAAAAAATTATTAAAAATCTATGCGATTTTCTAGCGACTTGAAACTAAAAAACTTTTTGCCAGAGTTTACAAGAAAATCCATCAGAAACTTGGTAATACGTAGATGTAAAAAGAAAAAGAAAAATATATATGAGTCCGAAAACCCTGCGCAATTCTCCACTATTTCGGCGAATACATATTTATCAATGTTTTGCAAAAATTTACTTTTGACATTTTTACGGCCCTTTGAATCGATTACGCGAGCTAGAAATTTTACTTAATTAAATTATTTAAAGCAAATTAATATTTCTGTAATATTTGACAACATACTTATTAAAAACATCACTAAATCAAATAAACTTTTTCTTTCCCCGTACAATCGACCCAGCCTAATATATACACATCTGGGTATACAGGCATAAACCGACAAAGCGAATAAGCAAAAACATTCAATGTCATATGACGTCACTGATAAGAGCGCGCATTGCTCTTATACATTGCTCAGATATACAAATATATGTATGTATATATATTCATACATACATATTTGGCGCCCTTGTTTGGCATAGTAACATACAACACAAAAACGAGAGGTTATCGACCGGGGACGTAGTCGTATTAAAAATTGGCTACATTTTGTATTAAAAATAAATTATGTGCGAAGTAAACTAAAAATTTTATATTAATTATGTAAATAATTATCTTTTAAGAAGAGACAAAATTTTAATTTTAATTTGGTACATAATCAGACAATAAATTTTATAATTTTTCCCAATGAAAAATGGAAATCAAAGGCTTTGAAAATTTTTATTATTAAAAATCTTAAGAATTTCTGATTAACACATACATACATACATATGTACATAAGTAATTTGCAGTTGCTTTAATTATTTTTACTTAATTTCTTTCATTTATTTAACTTTTTTAAATTTTGTTATTTTATTAAATTTCTTGATACGCAGTGTACGATCAAAATTTTCTTATTTTCCTTCTCACATCACATTAATTATTTACTGAAATTACAGTGCTGTTCAGGAATGAAAATCACTTGAAAAAAATTAAAAAATTTATTCGCAAAATATTCACCAGTGCTGCTCCAGGTGAGGCTCGAACTCACAACCCCGGCATAGCTCAACTTCAACACACAAGTTACTGATTATAAGTACCGTGCGCTAACCAATTGCGCCACTGGAGCGCTGCGAGAGCTGTTGGACGGACTTATGGTCACTTTCCACACTGCTCGGCTTGATCGGTATTTCTCCCGTATAAGTATGTATCGCTGCTTAACATATCTTTGCGTGAACTTTGGAAAGTGATTAGAATTTTCTTTCTGATTTTTGTTTGCAATTGGCTGCGCTAGAATAATTAACTGATTACATATTACGATTACATGCAGCAGTCGCCTGCTATATTTTTTATGGTAGCGCCTTACGATTTAATCTGCGAATATGTTTGAGTTGATATTTCGTAGCTCGAAAGTAATTTGGTATACATAAGTATATACATACATAAATATATACATATGTACATACCCTGCAGGGAAACCACGAACTAGTGAAAACGATCCAGGTCGATAGTAACAAGATCCCCACCAGTTCAAAATTAGCGAAATGTGGTACTTTCAAAAAAGCTATTTTATTTCACTTTTTTCATTAGAAATCTATATCTAAAGGGGACAAATTTAGAACTGGTTTGGAACTAGAGAAAAAGGGAGGCAAAACTAACTAGATGCAGCAGAACTAGGGATGCAGCGGGGGCTTGTTTACTTTACATAGATATGTGTTTGGCGGATTTTTCATTCAAATGCGCTTCCATTCTGCACTTCCCAGATGCTTTTTCATAACTTAGTAATACAAAACGCAATTGACACTTCCTGGGACATCGCCATGTTAAATTCGCCAGTTGTTTGAATTTTGACCCCTGTGCGCCACGCCTTAACCGACTCCAATGTTTTCTTTAATTTTACGTTAGGGAAGAGCACCAGGTGTAAAATCGAAGCTTTTGCCAAAAACTTTTCTTTCTGGCCATGAATTACGGTTATGATTCTTGATCACTTTCGCGAAAACGTTATTGTAGGGTTCTCTAGTCAACTGTCCCAGGCTACTAATATCATAACAAATGTATATGTCCATTAGCTTTTCAACACATCATTGCACTCCAAAAAAAAAAAAATCAAATACGCATTGCGTCATTCGACATGAAAAATATGACTCAAAGTACACACATTTTAACTTGAGACTTTACCAGCTAATTCGACCAACAAAGATGAGATAAAATTAAGAATATAAAAATTAATTTTTATGCAAGAAATTTCAAGTTACTGCGTTGCCTAATTTGTAAAACAAAACTTGCTAGAAATAGAACCTGTTGACTTGAAGCCAAGCCCACCGTCGACAATGAAACTGGTCGGAGCAGACAAGAAGGCAGCCGCTCAAAGCCAAAGTTGCTCAACAAGACACCGCGGCAGGCAATCAAAGAGCAATGCAGCCAGCGGCGACAGCATCAGCAGCAAAAGCGAAATAGGCCGCAAGCTCTTGAGGTATTAAGATATGTACTTGGTAAATATAATATAGAACACTAACTACCAACAGCCAAGTGTGTACGCTTAGTAATTGTATGTAGTTGAATTCAGTAGAAGTGGCAGAAGTATTGTAGCTAATGTGAAAGGCTTCTTGTGCAAGCCAGAGCACGAATGCGGAAGCTGTGTGTGGTATGTTCGTGAGTTTCGTGTTGTGGTTGCATGTTATGTACCTACAAACATACACACATATTTACATATGTATGTATATTTTTTACGAACATTGCAGTAATGCTTGATTACTCAGTTGTCTTAATTCTTACTTACATATGTATGTATGTGCAAGTTTTATTAAGAGATCCAAAGAAGGGTACTATTTAAATAAACTAGGTTACATAGAGATTACCAAATGTTTTCCATTCTTTCATAATTTTCAAAATATACACTTACATATTTATTACTACATAACTGTTTTTATTCATTCTTGTTAATTTTTTTATTTTCTAGAACCTAGATCAATGAGTAGCGGCGCAAGATAGTCTTTGATGTGTTTCGTTGTTATCCAACAGTAGAAAAAGGCCAACAGCTTTACACCGTGTCCAAACGATAGTTGTCTTCTATGATGAGTTTTTCAATATCTGTCAAGCTACAACTGGTATTCGGTAAAAATTTTTCATTTAGATGCTGTGTTGCCCTGGACCTAAATACTAAGCCGTCTAAATGAACAACTTTGCAGAAGAGTTAATTTTTAATACTTGCTCTTTAATAGAGTGGAAATACTCTATGGCCTCGCAACTGAGCTAAAGGGATTTCGCAGCTCTCTACAACTAAAAATATGTAGTTATAGGACTGAAGATGTGGTATAGTTACGGTGACCAGATTCCTGCAAACAGAAATCGGAACAATTCTAAGGCATCGAATCCGAACATACATTTTTTTTTTGGAATAAAGAAAAAAATGTATACTTATCGCAAAAATGTATACACAAAGAATATGCGGTGACGAGAATGTAAATAGGGAAAAGACATTTTAGCAGGCTTTGGCTACTTTTCTTTGTTTACAAAAGTTGTTATTATTTTTTTACGAAAATATAGCTTACTATCTAAAAAAAAAACAAGTAACAAATGTTGTTCAAAATTTTAAACATTTTTATCAGGTTTTTTTAGAACTGTTTTGAGTATGCAGTTTTATAGCTCACTAAGTTTTAGCATAACAAAGTTCAAGTTTGAAGTAGCTTGGGCTTACAGTTGATTTTTTGCAAATTTTTTGTTCGCGCATATTCTTCCATACATAGTATGTGCGAAATTTTTTTTATTTGGAGAAAATGAGTAACTCCTTCAACGATAAGTCCTAGCTACTTAAAATTTAAACTTTAAATTGAATAAGTTACTAAACTGCCTACTCAGAATGTTTATAAGGAATATAATTGAAAAGCTCAAAATTTTGATGAAACCTTGTCGAATTTTGCTAATTTTTCTACAAAGGGCTTTACATGGGCTTTGTTAGATAACGAGCAACACTTTCATGAACAATTAATAAACATTAAATAATCTAAAGGAGAATAACAAATGCTTGCTAAAATATCTCTTCCTTATTTATATTTTCGCCAATGTATTTACATCTTTTATTTTTCATATCCTTGAACTTTTTGAGGGAATTAGTATTTATTTTTATAATTTCGCGAAATTAAAGTTTGAATCGTTTCATTAAAAGGATAATTATAATAACCTTAAAAAACAAAATTGACAACAAGAATGACAGACTGCAGAGAGTTCCAGTTAGAGAGAACAAAACATAACCAAACATCATAGAAAATCAGGATGCTGACTTTCCTTATGGCTCCCTTATATTCTATGTTCTTTGTGATAACGAAAGTATTGCCACGTTTGTGCGAAAAACTGTTTACTGGAAAAGAGTACAGGGAGAGTCTTATTAAATTAATAAAGAAAACCCTGAAGATCGGGACTTAATCGGTA
>NW_016159340.1:3438-13797 GCF_001687245.7 Rhagoletis zephyria | reverse complement strand
GTCATGTAATGCCGTTTGTTTGTAGCAAAAAGAATTGCCAAGTGTTATTCCTATTGAATATGACGTCGTTTTACAGTGAGAACAAAAAACCTTGATATATGTACTAGACCCCGTATCAATATAATAAACGCACCACATATTGAAAAATGTAAGCTATTTGGTATTTAATTATTTATTTAATGTTAATAATTTTTTTTATAAAAATATAATTTATTCCTTAACAAGGTTTTAACTTTGTGCAATATCAAAAAAAAAAAACATCGACGAACATAATTTATATAGAAGAAAATAGTACACACTACCGTCAGCAAAAAAAAATCGCCAAAAATAAGCGGCTACTTCAAACCTACACTTTATTAGGTGTGCTCCGTCAAATTTTATATTTATTTATTTTTTCTTTTTAACAAACCTTTTAGTTAAAGCTTTCTATAAAGGACCATCCCTTAAGAAATAGTGGCCTACATATAGTCCTACTTAAGAAAATTTCGACAATACTGACAACATCACGCAGTGCAAAATCTTTATATTTTCTGAAAAAATAGCATCAAATTGAAAAATCGCTATATTACTTATTTATACACTTTCAAAAGTCTCCATCTTCTGATGAACTTAGAAAACTGCAAGAAAACGTGGTAGTTTCGGCGCCTAGTGGAAGGCGCGGTAAAAAAGAAGCAGACCAATCTTCATGGAAGAGTGCACGCGAAAAGCTAAAAAAAGATAGCTATGTAAAAGTTACTGTTTCAAAACTCGCTATATTAAATTTTTATATATAAAATTTGCAAAAACTACCACACTGCAATTTTGTTTTTAATGTTATTAGGCTCCTGTTTATCCAAATTTTCAGATAATGAAGAGAAATATACAATTTGGATGTTATTTGTTGTTGTAGACGTTTTTTTAATTTATGGCTTACTATTATGAAATCACATAACGCTGTTTGCAAGTGGACTACTCATTTGCGCAATATTAAAAAAAAATCAACAAACTTTCTTACAAATTTCGAACTTTTAAAAATTCTAAAAAATCAATCGAAATTTTTAGCCATTTGAAACCTGTACTATAGTCTAGTAGAAATCAATGGGCTACAAAGCTGCATACTCAGAATTTAATTAAAAAACTCGAAAATTTAAAGAAAATTTGTTTAATTTTTTTTTTTAATTGCATAAATTTTTGAGGCAGTGTCACTCGATTGGTACATTTGTACAAATTTGTAAATTTTTATATTGGCTATTGGTAAAAAAACAAAAAAAAAGGAACATTTTTTTTTGTAGTCAAAAGATTGGTACAATACAGCGATGTTCTAAAAATTCAGTAAATTAATTTTCGTGATTGGGATAAAGAAAAACATTTTGGGTGTTCACACAATTGGAATACGATTTGCACCAAATTTTGGCAAATACCCAATCGTGTGACACTGCCTTAAACTTATATTTATACGGATGTTGGTAAATAACGAACTATAAAAAACTTAACCGAAATTAAATAACAACAAAAATAATATTTTAAAACTTGTCAAAATTTGGTGCGGCTATAATTTTTTCGACTACTGTACATAAGTTGGCTATCATTACCCGGCCGTGCTACCATAGCAGCAAAATGCCACTCATATTTGACTTACAAACAAAATACTGGCAGGAATTTCCAAATTTCAATCCTGTTTTTGTGAAAAATTTTATTTTTATCAGTATTTTTCTTTTAATCAAAATATGTTGAAATAAAAGTGAAACTAAAAAAAAAAAATTGCCAGAACAAAAGAATGCCACTTTAATGTAGAAATAAAAAAAAATCAACAAACGTCTATGCCATGCAATGTGTTGAGTAAGCGCTTACACGCATAGTACATTTAAAATATTGCTTATGTGACAGCTCGCACGTCTTACTATCCAATGCTAAGTATGCATAACTAAACCTTTACCCACGTCCCTATCGGATAATTAAAAACAAAAATATTTTAATTGTCAACACCATTTTTTTGAAATATGTATGCATTTTACTTAAATATTATAACTAGTAACTTATAAGGAAATATAATTAAATACATAACTCACCTTCGGGTTCCAATTAGTTTTTCCATTCGATATATGTTTACCGCAGACGTTATTATTTTCCCGACTGCTGTTATTATTATTGTTATTACTGTTGTTAACGGCATTACCATTGCCAGACTTTGAAGACTTTTCCGCAGAGCTGCTTTTACCGTCAGCGCTCGATTTCTGTTTACTCTGAAATAGCCAATAAAAAGTGAAAATGTTTAATTCTAATTGCAGGTATGAAAGAAAATTATTCATAAGCTTATAATTGCAATACATTCATGTACATATGTATGTATGTATACTAGGGTGGTCCAAAAACAGTAACGTCGGAATTAGAATGCTCTCACCTCCCAGGATTGTTCTATATCGAAAAAAGTATACCCCTATTTTTTTATTTTGAAATCAGAAAATATTTCGAGGTCGCTCAAAGCGTTCAAAGTTTTCCATGTATTTTTATATGGGGAAAAAACAACTTTTCATAGAATTGGTATAGAATTCTAGAAAATAAATATTTTTTTAACCGGAAAACTCTTGTTCTCTTCAGGAGACTTTCAAGCATTTTTCGGGGTTTTAGTGGGTTTATGGGGGACCTATGGTTAAATAAACAATTGGGTATTATTATTGGGAAGATTTCAGATTGCAGTTTTCCGATAGTTTCCCATATAAAATACATGGAAAATTTTGTGCGCTTTGAGCGACCTCTAAATATTTTTTGATTTCAAAATAAAAAATAGAGGTATATTTTTTGGGTATAGAACATCCTGAGGGGGTGAGAGCATAAAAATTCCGACTTTACTTTTTCATATGCGTTTTTGGACCACCCTAATAAGCACTCACAAGATGTAAAATAAAAGTAAAAGTGAATGTACGTATTAATTAAAAGTATTTAATTGTTAGGTGCACAGATAACAAAATAATTAAGCATTGCACAAATAGAGCCCTGCGGGAGTTTAATAGGTAGGCACACACTTATGTATGTACATATTTACATACATACAAATGTATATGCTTGCACCCGTATGAATATTACATTTCATGTGTTTAGGAAACTACAAAAAAAAATTTAACCAAAAATAGTTGGTAATTATGGAGTAAATTGCTGATGAGTGTTGCCATGTGCTCATCTGCGCAGCAAACCGAAGTAGAGCGGTAATATAAATAGTTATGTTATGGCACATATTAAGCCAACGGAGGAAATGTGTGGTAAAGGCTAAAATTGTAATTGTTAAGGTTCATCATTGATTGCTATAATCACTGACCGTAAAGTTGCATTTTGGTGTAAATTCAGTGCCACTAGGGCAGTGCAGCAAAAGGGTTGATTGCAAAAGATAACATCTAATTTGAATGGTAAAATATCTAGATATGTATGTATGAATGTATCTGAACGAAGCTAATGAATTTATATTTATAACTTTCTTTTATGTTATTCCAAATTTTAATAACAGTTTAAAGCTTTAATTAGATTATAGTGTTTGATTACAAATATGTTCATATGTACATATGTATGTATGTGTGTACTTATTTTAAAGCAGCTTACCTACTTTTATGGAATCAACTTTGTGCAATCGTTAAAAAATCAAAATTAATTTTTGCTTTTAATCTAAAAAACACCTCCAAATTCAGGCTAAATATAAAAAATAAAATAGATAATTAATGAAGATATAAAAATTAAATTATGGGCCATTTTACAAACTTTATTAATGATTGCAAGATAGATTTCGCACTTTCTCAAAGCCACGAAAGTGGCAAGGAGAAATACAAGGAGCAACAACGCCAATATTAAAACTGCAAACAGATGTATGTAAATTAGGCGCACATATGACTTGTAAACTTTTTTTGAAAAAAAAAAAACAGGTACACATACTTCATGATTCAATAATTAAAGGTTTGCTCATTAGTGACATTAGAGTTTTGACACTCCCTTAGCTCCCTTACAAAAGCTTTGCACACACACACGAACCCACACACAATGCCTTGCCAAGGGCGCCGATTTTGTCAAGAGGGAGCGAGAAAACTGTTTTTTGAGCAAACCTTTTATTATTGAATCATGCACATACTTAGATTTTATGCAAAAAAAAAATGAATTTTATTTCAACTTATATACACTAGGCGGCAAATGAAAGTGTACACTTTGTTCTAATATAATATTCAAAATTATTTTTATGAACAATATTTTGCATTAATTATTTATGAAAATATAGTTCATTTAATAATGTAAACCATATAAATCAGAACTTCACACTTTATATAAAGTTCATAAAAATTCAACAAAATTTCGTTAAAATTTTCAACTTTTTATTCAGTTTCATGAAAATTTGCGAGTATGCACTTTTGCAGCCCTTTCAATTTTAGTAAATCAAAGTGCAAGTTTCAAGTCGCGTAAAACTATTTTTAGAATTTTTTTGTCACATTTGCTTTCATAAAAAATACACAATTATTTTTACATGGAAGAAACCCGCAACCCCCTGCACAAAAAAAGAACTATATTTTCATAAATAATTACTGCGAAAAATTTTCCATAAAAATATTTGTGAATATTATATTCGAACAAGGTGTAAGGTTAAGTAGGTAACTTAATAATAAATTTTTTAAATTTTAATTGAAATAATATTTTGTTAAGCCTCCCCTGGCCTTTATTACGACATAAACCCTGGTTGGCATGGACACGTAAACATATGGGTAATGCTTCACGGTTGGTACTACGTATTGGTCTCAATACAGTTCATTCGGCCTCATTCGTGCCACAGGTCCGAGAAAATCACCTTTTTCCATTCATCTATAGTCCATGATTTATGGGTTTTGGTCCATGCAAGTCTTTTTTTCTTCAGCAGGTTTGAGGGCAAATAATTCCAATTGGTTAAGCCGTCGGTCTACAGTGCGACTGCCTATTTGTATCGAGTGAGTGTCTCCTGGGTTTATTCATAGACGTTACAAAATCCTATACCCGCGATTGGTGTTTTTTCAGCCCTCCACTCTCCCTTCCTTCCGATTTTAAGACCGTCGTAAAGATCTCACGACCCTACAACATTCTACAGCACATTTTATTTTTGTACTGAGTACCTGAAACGAAGACGAGTTTTAAATAAAGATGTACATGAAGCTCAACGGTTTTGATTTCAAATTAATTGTGTGAACTCGGAAGTGATATGCTTTTTTTGTCGTGACTGGGGCAACTAACTAGGCTTTTGCCAATTTAAAGCCTTATACTCCATTCAGACTTAGATATTAAAAATAGATTTGCAAAATAGGTCTTAAAAACCAATTAAAATTGCAAATTGAAAATATTTCTTACTTTGTCTTCATACGAAACTCTAAGCAGCCTGTGTTTGCATATGAAGCTCAACTTGAGATCAAATCTGAATTGATCACGTGGAAAAAAGACGGTAAAAAACGTACCCACTTAGCACCATTTTCACTTCAAACTTTTCACGGGCAGTGCTGTGAGCCTAAATAAATATTTAATATTTGCATATCTAAATATAAGAAACAAGACTGTAATGGGCACGTGTCTACCAATATAAAAACCCAAAAACGAGTTCTCTCAAAAATGTGACTATTCTTGCAGCTTTCATTTTCACAAAATTTTATTTTTTTTTTTTGCATTTATGTACCTCAGCAAAACGTTATTTTTTTAACACTTGGAATTCACTCATCGTCATATTTGTCAAAAACTGTTGACACACTCCACTTGTGATGTTCGACGCTTTGTTGACACTTTACAACGTTGACATGATTTCTTTGCGTGACATTTGTATGAAGCAGTAAGTTCTAATTGTGTTAATTACAATTATGCGCTGTTAAAACGAGTTTTTAACACCTTTAGTGCGTTAGCTATGACTGCATAAATGTATATCAAAAGTAGCTGGTTGGTATTGTTCATGCGCTGATTTTTCTGAAAGGTTTTAGAGCAAGAATTATTAAAGTGTTAAATGAAAAGTTAAACATGTCTCCTTGTACAGACATATGTATGTATGTACATTAGGGTGGTCCAAAATAAATAAAGTCGAAATTTTAATGCGCTAACCCCTAGGAGTATTCTACACTGCCGGCAAAAAGTATTGGCACAGCAAATTTTTCACAATATATGCATACATTTTTTTCTAATATTTTTCCGCCAATTTTTTATAAAAATATCGTTAATTCTACAACAAAAAACATACAAATATAATTCCTAAACTTTGTGCAAACCTCCCGAAAATTCAGTAAATTTTCATGCAAAGTTTGAAGTCTTTAATCAAATTTTTAGAATTTTTTTGAGTACGCAGTTTTGCAGCCCATTAAATTCTAGTAAAAAGCTGCAAATTCGGAGTTAGTCAAAAATCGCATTGATTTTTGAGATTTTTTTTTTGTTGATGGTTGGTATGGAAGAGACTGCGTTAAAACAAATGCCAAAAATCAACGGTAATTCCTAGCTACTTAAAAGTTGTACATAATCAAAAAAATTCTAGAAAATCTAATTAAAAAGTTAAAAATTTGCATGAAAATTTGCTGAATTTTCATGAGTTTTGCACAAAGTTTAGGAAGAATATTTTAATGTTGTTTGAAAATGAACCATATTTTTATAAAAAAATTTAGAATACTTTTTGCCGCCGGTGCATATCAAAAGAAAGTGGACCCCTGTTTTTTTATTTTGAAATCAAAAAATATTTAGAGGTCGCTCAAAACGCTCAAAATTTTCCATGTATTTCATATTGAAAAAGGCAACTTTTGGTAGAAATGGTACAGAATTCTTGAAAATCAATATTTTTTTATCGGAACACTCTGTTTCTCTTCAGGAGCCTTCACATAATATCCATTTGTTTATCTAGTTTTTTTTTCAATACTAGCTGTTTTTTATGGGTCCCCCAAAAACCAAAAAAATGCAATGCACGTGCAGTTTTAGACCACCCTAAAGTTCATAAAAATTTATGTGATTCTTCATTTAAACAAGAACAAGATGCGTTAATAACGTAGTTTAAAAGAAAGTTGAAGGAAATTATGGTAAACGCATTTAAAGAAATGTGTGGAGTGAAAAATTTTAAAGCATAATTAGATAAATGGCTTGAAAAATTCTAATTCATTCACTAAATGTCGGATGAAAGTGGTACTGTATAGCGTGAAAGATAATAACTTTCGTACTTAGTTATTTGAATAATAATGTGATTAGATTTGTTTCGATTAATTACTGATTCATTCATAAACATATTAAGTCTTTAGGACATATTTTAACTGTAAGCTTCAATCTTCGTGCCCCTGATTTGAAGGACATGCTTTAAAGTTTAAACGATTGGGAACATTCTCATAGGCAGCACGGTGGAGTTTGTTTGATATTTTGTTCATTATTTTTACAAGCTTTTATTTAATTTGCGAATAAAATAAAAAGAAGAAAATGCACACACCCCGACAAAGGAAAATTCTATAAAATCAACGGTAATTTTTAGCGGCTTAAACTTGCACCTTATTATATATTATATATAAGAAATCTAATTTAAAAAATCGAAATTTTGATGAACATTTTTTTTGTTTAATTAATTTTTTTTTTAACTTTGTGCAAGCTTTGGAACTTGTATTTGTACGGTTTTTGATACAGATCGACCCATATTTTAAATTAAAATTATTACCAATAAATAAATAAACATAAGTTACCAGCAGCATCATTTTGAATTTTACTGCTTTTATTTTACTAGCAACTATACATACATACATAACGGGTGATTTTTTAAGAGCTTGATACCTTTTTTTTTAAAAAAAACGCATAAAATTTGCAAAATCTCATCGGTTCTTTATTTGAAACGTTAGATTGGTCCATGACATTTACTTTTTGAAGATAATTTCATTTAAATGTTGACCGCGGCTGCGTCTTAGGTGGTCCATTCGGAAAGTCCAATTTTGGGCAACTTTTTCGAGCATTTCGGCCGGAATAGCCCGAATTTCTTCGGAAATGTTGTCTTCCAAAGCTGGAATAGTTGCTGGCTTATTTCTGTAGACTTTAGACTTGACGTAGCCCCACAAAAAATAGTCTAAAGGCGTCAAATCGCATGATCTTGGTGGCCAACTTACCGGTCCATTTCTTGAGATGAATTGTTCTCCGAAGTTTTCCCTCAAAATGGCCATAGAATCGCGAGCTGTGTGGCATGTAGCGCCATCTTGTTGAAACCACATGTCAACCAAGTTCAGTTCTTCCATTTTTGGCAACAAAAAGTTTGTTAGCATCGAACGATAGCGATCGCCATTCACCGTAACGTTGCGTCCAACAGCATCTTTGAAAAAATACGGTCCAATGATTCCACCAGCGTACAAACCACACCAAACAGTGCATTTTTCGGGATGCATGGGCAGTTCTTGAACGGCTTCTGGTTGCTCTTCACTCCAAATGCGGCAATTTTGCTTATTTACGAAGCCATTCAACCAGAAATGAGCCTCATCGCTGAACAAAATTTNGTATTCTGGGAGTAGCTAAGTGTGTAGAGGAGCGTGCTCCTATTTGTGAGCTTTCAGGAAGTCCCAGGTTTGAGAGAAAAATTTCAGAAACTCAGCCGAAGTTATATCTGTTTTTGACAACCATAGAACGTATCGGAAAAACAACCGAAAAAATTATGAGAAAGCGGATGAAATATCCTATTTATATACGAAATCGTTTCCCTTCTCGGATACGTTTCCGGATATTTTACTGGCTGGGTTGTTATTGCAATCGATATTTTCACACACATATGTAAAAACATATATGCATTAGTTTCTAATCAAACCATATCTACCAGCTGAAATCTTCATTATGTACAATTCGAGCTTCAACGGTATTAGACATTTTAACCTCATTTCCATATTAAAATAGTGATAATAAACCGAGCTATATTTTCAAAAAGCATGAAAAATGTTAATATGGATTTATTAGCTTTTATATTTCAGTAAATAAAAACATTTTTTCGAAGAATACATATAACTGCTGACCCAGAATTCGATGTGAGAAGAGGAATTAACTGGTGATGTGTGCGAATATAAAATAAGTGTGAAATATAATTATGCATGGCAAGGTCAATAAACAAAACACGGTCACTGCAGATCAGATTCAAACTATTAAATATACATTCATATATCGCCAAATTGATTTGAGCATTGCACTTACTATGGTAGGCAATATACATATGGACATATTTTAGTTAATAGATAGCTCAACATATTTTTCTGTGGAATGTCAGAAAATCGAAATTTGCAACTCTTACTACTACAGAGAGGCACATGTCTCAGTTGCGACCGAATCTCTGCGAGTAGTTCTAGTGTTTATCGTGAATACTGACGTAGGTCAAAAAGTGTCGATCGGCCAGTGAAGTTTTTATAGGAAACGAAATTTTTCGTGTTTCCCCGTTGCACTTATTTTCGTTTAACTATTTAATTAGTCACTTATTATTTAAATAAAATAACTTTTTCAGTCTACTCCTTACAAAGTCTTTATAAAGCAGTCATAATTTAATAATAATAATAATAAAACTATTTTAGGGCTTACACTGCTGCTAATGTTTGGCCCAGCTTCTGCTCCAATACATATTTGGTGTGCGTGCATCTTGTTGTTGTTGTTACACAAATCACAAATGGAGGGACCTACAGCTTTACGCCGCCTCCAAACGGCAAATGGAGAAGCTATTTTTCATAGCAGAAATATGTACACTCGAAGGCAATGAGGCGATCACTGCTAGAAAAAACTTTTTCCAATTCACATGTTGCCCGTAGCAGAGATAATTCAGGATCTACAGGGTGGTAGTATGGTGCAGTCATAATTTGAAGCTTAAAATTTTTCCCTACAGAATAACTGCAAATAATGTATAATAATTACGTTCCAATACATATGTATGTTCATATCATACTATATTTTGAAGCGTGAAAACATGCTTACATATGTATTTTACACGTTCTTCAAAATTTGTCAATTTGGATATTATGCGCCAAAAACGAAGTTGAAAAAAATCTAAAATAAAATCTCCCGTGCCCAAGCATGCGCTTAGAAATAGATTTTTCCGTTCACTAACAAACAGGAACTTTTGATTAACTACAATTTTGAAGAACGTGTGTAATATGTATTGTATGCAGGCAAAAAAACCATACAGCGACAACATAATGCATGAAACAGCGAAGATGAACCTATTACCTGCTTCAAAAAATGGGCACCATGGCATATCTAGTAATTAATCATCGACGAAAATCACATTACCTAAGATAAATGAACATAAATTAGGGACAAATCTCGAACCAGACAGAACGAAAAATGACACTGAAGATGGCACAACGCCGAAACCGGTTTGTCTGCAAACCAAACTTGACAAGGGATGACGGAAATTCGTTCCAAAATAAATCA
>NW_016159340.1:0-1989 GCF_001687245.7 Rhagoletis zephyria | reverse complement strand
TTCAAATAATACACAATGCAAAATGTTAGCTAAACCCTAGTTGCGCGAAACAATAAAATAAGCCCCCTTTCTTCAACGAATCAAATTAAATTAAAATTAAAAGAATTAAAATTGACAATGAAAATAAAATTTATGAATTTTCTTAACATTATGTTAAATGATAACATTTTGAAAGAGAAAACTTCATAAGTATTCGTATACTTCCTATGAAGTTTTCAAATACTGCTGAATTCAATCAATATACTCAAGTGTTTTGGAAAAGCGGAACAGTGTTTTATGTAGCAGAGCACTGTTGAGTAACATTGCTCAGTTATTCAAATTTATGATGTTCTCTTTTTTTCTTCCTATCTTTTTTAGTACTCTAAAATTTATGTTCCATTTACTCATGTACACATGTGAAGAGTATTTCTGCTGGTATATTTGCAGACCTTTAGTACATATGTATGTGAGTACAAATGTATTCAAGCAGTTCACTTAAACGTGCATGCATATATTTTAACGAACATGTGTTTTAACACAAGACACGTACAATTCATTTTTCTACTTTATTGTAATCTCTTACAGATCTTTACATTTTAAATAAATTGGTGCCACCCAAGCTTTACTGAACCATACAAAAAATTCTACATACATATGTGTAAGAAACTTTGGTATTTAAGCGTTACTCTTCTACACAGATTTTGAAAACTGTTTGTGAAGAATAAAAACTGTTTGCGGCACAACCAATAAACACCGACCGACTCACAAAAAAAAATTTGTTTCGTTGAATCTGAGTTCTGACCTTCAAATTTTTCAATTAGCTATAGTTTGTGAGATATTTACGCTTGGATGTAGCAAAATATTAATTTTCGACATTTTTTATTTTTTTTTATAATGGAATAGCGATACTGAGCGGAATCTGTTTTTTTATTTATATACAAAGGTTCAATTTACCGCTCAAACGCTTTGAGTGGACGACGCCCCTTCGCTCAATTACTACTTACGTATTAGCTGACCGAAATCGCAACTTGATGCGCTTTTGATGCTCTTGATACTTTTCGTCCAAACAAACTTAGAAGAAGTTTCCACAGAATCAACTCTAAGCCAAGATTATGCTGCCATCATATAATTTAGGTAGTGATACGGAAGCTAGAACTTGAGATTAAAGAAAGCTTTAGGCAAAAGTGCCTTCCACCGAACCTTTCGTCAAGCTGCGACACATCTATGTAAGAAGTTCCAACATCTACTTCCTAGAGGAATGTGATTGGAGAAAGAGCACATTGGTGCAAGTCTAACTACGCACTGATCTGTGCTAATAGGCATAAAGTCTAGGCTTCAAAAAATACCAGAGTATCCAGATTTTAAGTCAATTAAGGCCCTCGTACCTCTACCTATCACGTCAACGGCGACTATGTTAAGTGCCAGAGTGGTAGTGGTAGACGAACACGAAGCCGAATACGAAGATGTATACCAAGGTGAATTCGAACACGCAACCGAATACGAAGACAAACACGAATACGAAGGGCAATACGAATAAGAGGACGAATACGAAGATGGTTACAAAGACGGATACAATGTTAGCACGAAGATAAGTACGAAGAAGAATATGATGACCAAATCAAAGGCGCATACGAAGGAAGCGACTAAAACGAATACGAAGTTGAGTGTGAAGACTAATACAAAAACGGGAGTCTTTGAAAAAAATTGTGGAATTTAGGCAGCAACTGGCGCTCCTTGTTTTTTGAAAATTGCTCGGAACGAGGATCAAACCTGGGTCCCACTGAGTTGTAGTACACAGCTCTGGCCACTCGGCTACCACGGGCGTCAAATTCACAAGCTGTGTTTGCCTACTTATTTGCTTCGTTTTTCCTTCATTCAAAATAGACGACAGCTTCTCGTTTTGGCCAGTGTTGTCATCGAAAATGGCGCTGATCAGCATTAGTTTTAAGTATGAACTCTAGGACTACATCCGGATAAACCTCAGTCAATTCCCAAGATAAAATAGAAATT